>NW_019384758.1:319208-323415 GCF_000671375.1 Centruroides sculpturatus | reverse complement strand
GCGGCCGCGATTTCTGATATTATTTTTCTGCGAAAACTTCGTTGACCTTTGGAGACATCATTAATATAAATAATTTTTATGGCCGTTAAATAAGAAATGTTTCTTTCACAAGAAATGTATAAAATTACAGTACTAAACAGACGATAGGTCGCCTAACTCGCCGTAGCGTGACGCTAGACGGCGAAAAATATATATTTAATTATAATAAAGTTACAATAAATTAAGTTAATATATAATTATATATACAGTACCTAATTTATATATAATTAATATATAATTATATGTACAGTACCTAATTTATATATAATTATATGAACAGACGATACTAAACTCAATTTATCCGCCTAAACGTCCGTAGCGTGGCGCTACGGACGGCGGGAAAGTAGTTCGGCTGCCCGATGACGTTTTACGTATTATAGGAGTTATTTTTACCGTTGTTTACGGATACTGCCACAATTTTTATAGGAATCATAACTATAGGAAACGGTTTTATAGGGGGATCTACTGTATTTTAATCATTTAATTTTAATATGAATGAATTTGTCTCACATTAAAATGTAATAATGCAGATGTATAATAGTTTTAAGAATATAAATGTTAGTTATATAATAAATTATGTAAAAATATATGATTAAATTCACTAATACATAAAAACAGGCTTAAAGTGATACCATACAAATCTTTTATATTTGTAATTTTTAATTTGAAATGGCTATGGCCAGTCATTTTATCCAAGGTAGCATTGGTCCATATTATCTTTGATAATTGGTGTTCTACTGTAAAATAGATCCTACTTGTTGTCTCTAGAGTCCATGTGCAATATTATAGTTCAGTGACTACAGTAGTACCAATGTTGAAACTTTGCAGTATATAAAAGTTTTTTATTTATAGTTTTATCAGTATAGAACTAATTATTTTATTTTATTTACAGATCCTGTTAGTGATCTCAAATAGTTCCCATAGGAAATAAGAATACTTTCTTCTAACAGCTGATATTAGCTTTAATTTTGCAAGTCAATTCTGCAGTTTACCTTCTGTCACCATTTGAGATGACTAACAGGATCTGTAGATAAAATAAATTAGTTCTATTTTTTATTTTGTCAATTTTATTTAATTATCTGTATTGTTTTTGTGTTTATCCATCATATTAATTTTGTTGTTTGAGAGATGTGTAATTATTTTTATTCAGGGGATGTTTTTATTCTTATATTTCAGAGGCAATAATCTCTAGTCTACAAAGACTTTTCTGAATGAATTCAATTATTATAATTATTATTACTTCAAATCCCCAACTTTTGGATCACTCAAGAACTGTTCTAGGCTCTAGATTCCAAAATCAAATTAATTTCAATTTTGAAAGATTGGAGTCCATTTCATTTCCACCTCTCAAAGAAGATCCACTGGAGACATTGGTGCAACTCAACCTGATGTGGACAATCTCTTAAAAGCTTTCCAACACACCAGATACTGGATTTTTAATCTCTTAAGTTCCTGGTGAACACTGGCTTATCACTATGTGGGGTCAGAAATAATGACACACGAATTTCTCAGAATGTTCCACTTGCCAAATAGGAACATAAACACCTTATGAAATCACCAGGGTGGTAAAGAACAGAGCATTGGCTCAAGTCATAGTGGTGTTTGCTGTAATTTTGGGCCATAAGCATGGGTGTTTGGCCAAGTTGTATGCATCCTCTAGGAACATGTAAATCAATGAGGCATAGTCACCAGATGTCCTTGACATAGCTGATAGAAGGGTGGGTTTCCACAGAGGCTGCAGTATGCTGGCCATAGAAAAGAAAGAACAGTTACCTCTTGCTTCAAGTTATTTATGAATGTGATGAAAGATAACACTTGATTCCATTGGTGACATTAACATCAGGCCTGTTGGCTAGCACCTGTTTGAATCATTCAGTGAGGCTACTGGTCTGAAGATTAATAAATGCTCTCCATCTTAAACTGCTGTCCTCTGGTGCATTATATAGACTAACTGAATAAGAAAGGGACAGCCTTGGTTGCTGATGAATTTCTTCAGTGTGTCATGTTTTAGGACAACTTCATTGACTAAGAAGTCAGTAATATGCTAAAGTTGGCTAAAGCTTATGCAACTGCATAGCAGGTCAGATAGCAACAAATGCCAATGATGTCAAAGAAACACTTTGACATCATCTTTGTGATTATAGGTAAAACAGCAAATAGAAAAAAAAAAAGAAATTAATAATGGAAAGCAAATATCATTACTTAATTTAAACTGGTCATTAATGTGGAGAGTTAAACTTCTTTTCTTTCAATATTTTAAACAGTGCTAATGCCTAGATTTGTACTTTTGTTAGTACAGTAGAGCGTCGATTATCTAAATCAATTGAGGACTGGGGTTGTTCAGATAACTGATTATGTACGAAAAAATAGTTTAACATATCCGATGTTGAAATTTTTCTCCGTTGCATGTCGCTTTGCATTGAATTTTCGTCGATGTTAAGCCTAACATAAATTTTTTAAAATAATAATCGTGGCTATTGCATCGTTAAAAATTATTTTTTTTATTTTGTACAAACAAAATATATTGAAAAATAAAAAACAAAAAAATAATATTTTGGAAGTTAATCTAATATTAAAAACGTTTAAATGCAGAAACGTGTTACATACCTTACATAGCGTAGTCCTAGAGTTTAAGAAAAAAAGTTCAAAATTGTCTTTTGCTTCACAGCTGAGTGTCTCTTTTTTGCCACTAAATCATGCACACATCTTAAAGACAGCAATTGTATAGCATCACATTCTTCTTGCTGTTCTAACCACTTCAGAACTGTATCAAGGCAATGAAAAGCTTCCTCACTGGATGGTACTTTTTCAGCACGGTCAGCGTCGTTAGGCTCTTCCTCATCATCAGAGGGGTCTTGGTGATCGATGACACTGGCAATGATTTCATCGTCCGACAATATTTGATAGCCAGGGTCATTGACATCACACTTGAGCCAGTCTTAAATGTTTACCTTATCGCATTCTTCAAATCCAGAGCAATCTTTAACCATATCAAACAGTTGTGATTCAAATTGGCTCTTTGNAATTGGGGATGAAGGTAGTCCGGATAAGGAAAAATCTGAAGACAAACTAAAATGTTTGTATAAACATACATGTATGAATGAACCATTACATACCTGGTGGCAGGATCCTACTTTAACCTTTCAACATTGGAATAATCAGGTATGGTGCTATCCCAAAATAGTGGAGAATAAACATGGGAAATTTTTAAAGTATTTTTCTGTGCGTTTTTTCTCATTAACGTTTTCGAAAAAGATTTTGTAATGTCTAGTAAAGAAAAGTCTTTTTTTTATTGTTACAGAATTTATTTTTTTGGTGAATTTTTTTTTTTGTGGTAGTTTTAGGCGATACCCCCAAAAGAATTTAACAAATATATCCGTCCCTCACCACTGCCACACAATCACCATGGACAGATATATCTGTCCCTCACTGCTGAGTGGTTAAACTTCCAGAACTCAATTTCTGATGGCCCCCAGCCCCCACATTATTGAGTTACATACATTTTATGAAAGTTTTAATTTTTAAAAAGTCAGTATTAAATATTGTTTTGCCTTTAATTTAATTTAAACACAACTTAAACTTTAAAAAATATGTAAATGATGCAACAGGCAGAAGACGATAACCATAGCAGAAAGAATATAAATGTTAAGAAAAGTAAAATGAAGATCTCTCTTCAAAAATTAAATGCTTTTATGTAATTTTTAGCTGAAATGTTAATCTTTGTTAAAACTTTGCATGTAATTCAAGGAGGGTTTGTTGTTTTTAGGAATATATATATTTTGAATACTTTTTTTAAATCTATTTTGACCTTCCTAAGTGCTCAAAAAATTGAGAATTCAACCCTGTCTTTGGAGAGAAAGAAATTTTTCATAATCAATTTAAATAAAATATATAATAAATCCTTTATATTAAAATCATTTTCATTTGATAAACTGTTTTTCAGTTACAATGAATACAAAAGCTGTATTGCCACATACATTGTTATCTCTTCAAAAATAATTACAGTAGAGCGTTGATTTTCTGAAAGTCAATCATCCGAAAGAATTCCAGTCGGCAAATTTAAATTTTCGCCAGTGCTGTGGCGCTTCAATCTTTGGCTATGTCTTGGGCTACTCAAATATTTTACGTTTTTGATACTAAATTAACATCTGAAGTATAATTTTTTATT
>NW_019384758.1:275413-318068 GCF_000671375.1 Centruroides sculpturatus | reverse complement strand
GCCCTTGGTCATAGAAATGATGTAATTTGAATATAAATTATTTATAAATACGTATGTCAAGTTATATTTTTATTACTACGTAAAATATATTTAAGAGTTTACGACCACTGTGCTGGGTGAGACGTTGTTGAAACAAAAAAAGTTATGCATTCCATCACGTACATAAACATAAACAGTATTTCGTAAAACAGTGTCGTAATTCGCCAAGTGCAAATCAGCAAATTCGTAAAATTTTTGTTTATTTTGAACAATCCGGATAATCGAAAATCCGGATAATAGAGGTCCGGATAATGGAGGTTCTACTGTACTATGTCTTGTTTATAAAATCATACTGCCGGTTTATGTTACTAGCATAGAGGTATGAAGGAGTACGTGTCGAGAATTGATATTTGGCACAGAGTATTAGGTGTCCAAATCATTTGCACATAAAAAAAATCCAGACTTGTAGTTAGTCAGGGGACCAAGAACTGAGTCAAAATAAAATCCAAAATGCCAACCCTCTTCTACAAACAGGCAAAACAGGTGGTGGAGAGTACCACCCACAGTCATTCTAAGAAGTGAACTCTGACCTTAGAACTGAACACTTAGTTTCTTCTATGTTAAATAAAATTTGTATCTAATTTTGTAAATTTGGGAGTGCTTCAAATACGACGTTAAAACGGATTTATGTCATTACAAGTGGGTTTTTTTTTAACATTATCTAGTATAGTAAAATTGTGGGACCAATAAAAATTTGACGTTATATTAGGGTTGTCGTTATATCAAATAACGTTATAATCGGGTTAAACTGTATATATTTTTGTGCAAAATAATAAAAATATTTTTGGACGATACAATAGCCACACTTTTTTCAAAAATTGGAAATTTTCATTACGCATCGACAAAAATTCAACCCAGGCTGACAAGCAATGGAAAGAAATTTCGAAATTGGATAGGTTAATTTCATCAAAAATGCATCGTGGATGACCTCATGGTCGTGGCCGGCAAAGTTTAAACAATCACGCCCAAAAGCAGCGATACCAAAGAAGATTGGAGAATGAGAACAAGACCTGCCTTGAGCGTCAAAGTGATTCTGCTTAGTAGTGAGTCTCCGAGACATAGTCTTGTCCCAAATACAGTTTTGCTGTTTTACTTGGTTTATAATAAAATAGTTTGTGAATTAACTGCTTTACATTTGATATTGCTAGATTTCAGCTTTAGAATCTCCAAAAATTTCAATTATTTAAAAAATAAAAATTTAAAATGATAGATATATTTATTTTAGTAAGTATTTCAATTATTTACTAAAATGATAATAGATATATTTATTTTAGTAAATATTAATTTTTAATTTAGAAAAAAAAATTAGTAACAAAATTGTTCAGTAATAAGCTATTTTTTGTGCTAAAAATTTTATTGCTACTATTAATTTTTCAATTTAACATTGTTATTCTTTAAATCTGAAACAATTTTTTAAATAAGTTGTAATAAAATGCAGTAAAGTTTTTTAAATGCTAAATCAAATGGAAAATTAATGTCATACATTGGTTTATTTGTTTACAACAACATGACACATGGGCAATCTACGGAGGGGGATGCTTCCCAGTAGGAATGTCTATGAGAAAGTTTTACTAACATGAAGAAAACCTGAAAAACTTCATGTGGCCAGACTGCAAACCCACAACCAACTACTAGTGTTCAGTGGTTTTATCCACTTGCCACTGGTAGGCTAAATGTCATATATTATTCTGAATATAAAATGTATTCCATATTTGTTATTAATTTTGACAGATCCAGTTTTGGAAGCATCCAGCAAAAGAAAACAAAAATGAAAAAATTGTAAGTAAATACCTTTATAGTTAAAGTGTATATAACATATAATTTATTTTTCTTGCTAGAAAAATTGTAATCAAATTATTTTCATTGTAAAAAATCATCTTTACAGAAATTTCTTACAAGTTAAATATTTCATTATTAACTTTTGATTTCCAAATACTAAAGCAAAAACTGGTGCTGAATATTTACTGTCTGGAATTTGAAGAGGAAATTAGGCAATATTGATAATATATCTGTAATATGTTTGATAATTTTTATTATTAGTAATAATGATACTGTCTGAATGATTATCTAGTTTAAATAAAATATTTAAGTACTACAGTTCTTGAACTTTTGGAATATGATAATTATAGGTCTAATAAATTTTAATGCCACTCAATTTTTGAACCTTACAATCAAACTTGTTAACATATTTGCAACTATTGCATATATATCTGGAATATATTTCAAAATCCATATAATTATATCTTATTTACATAATTGTTAAGTTATGGCAACGCAACACTTGTGCAATCTGCCTATTTACATAATTACTTTAATGCTCGAATTAATGTAAAATTATAAATATTGTCATTCAATCATTACAAACAGAATTAAACTGATGAAAATAAAACCATTAATAGGATCATTCTCTCCATATATTCAATACTCTAGGGTTTAAATATAACTAAAATATTAAATAACATTCTATTATATTCTTGTAAGCAGATATTAGTAGAAACACAAGAAACCTTTGCAAACTTGAGGAATAATAATAATAGTAATAATAATGCTAATGATGTAGTAAAATAATAAAGTTACATATAAAAAAACTAAACTAAACAAAACTCCAAAGGTTCAAACCTTCATTACCATCTAGTGTGCATCAGTATCTAGTGTCTTATTTACTCAGCTATTGTTGCTCTGGGACATGAAAATTCCAGAGACTTATAATCTAAACACTAAATTTCCAGAAGCCCAATTTTTGGAAATGCTTGAGAAGTGGAACCTAATATTTAATATAAGTGGAACTTATTATATCCTAATACGAGGAGCTGTTTGTGTGATTCAAACAAAAATTGTTGAATGCTCAACAAGTTTTGTTTGAATCGGAGGTCCAAACATCTGGCAACAATAGAAATCATTACATCAAACACTAAGACTGGAATATATATCATAAAAACAGCACACCCCTGAACCTTAAAAAATTCCAGGATATTTTAATGCAAACACACACATTTTCAATCTGCACAGGAGATCTTCAGATTAAAGTGTTTTCAAATGAGTGCGGAAATAGGACATTCTTAAGATTATTTGAAAAACGTACAAATAAGAATCTTTTAAATTTTTAAAATAAGCTTTAAATCGACTGTTCCTGTTAGTAAAGATTGCCAGGCATAAGATAATTGCTCTTCTTCCTTGAAATTAATGCAATGGCCCTTTTTCTGATTTGAATATCTCAAGATCTTCCGGTGTCCTAATTTGTCAATATGCTTAGATTGTTATATAATGGAAGCTTTGTCTAGATAGGCTTGAATGTCATTGTCTGTGGCATACCTGGCTAGGATGGTGTCGTATTTTCTTTTATTGGTATCATGTTTGTGTTCCCGCATGCCTTACTTTAAGAGATTGCATGATGGCACTGATGTACTCAATATCGCATTCAAATCTATTGTCTCTCAACGGAATCTTATAACCCTGGTACGTATTCTAAAAATTTAAAAGATTCTTATTTGTATGTTTTTTCAGATAATCTTAAGGATGTTCTATTTCTGCATTCCATTTGAAAACATTTTAACCTGAAGATTATCTCCTGTGCAGATTGAAAACGTTTGTGTTTGCATTAAAATATCCTGGAATTTTTTAAGATTTAGAGGTGTGATATTGTGAGAACCCAAACAGGGTCTGAAAGCAGGTCATTAACGACTTTTTAAATGAGTCAAGTTTCGTAGTGTGAAAGAGCGAACTTAAAGATCGGATTTAAACAATGAACCTTTTGTCTTGTTAAAAGATTTTAAACAATAGATAGAGTAAAGTCGAAGAAAACGAGGTTGGAGAGGAGTCGTGTTCCGATGCGACGTTGACCTCTCCTGCACCCTTCCTGGGGTTTCGAATTGTCACCATGTGACAAGGAGAGACCAATGGAGAGGCAACCGCGGTGGAAAAATCGATAAAACCGCGTTTTCGGGAACTTTACGAGGGCTTGGGTTTTGGTGTGTAGTGCTCACCTGTCGGGATTTGGTGCTCCCGACCGAGATGCAACGAAGGCTCTTTCAACAATCTAGGAACTGGTTTCGCCAACCCGTCCACTCTAGGATCGCCGAGGTTCGACTTGTCAACCGAAGACATCACTACAAGGGCTGGTGCGTGCCCTGGGGCCATCGTTCTCTGCGTCCACTGTGCCGAAAGCTCCCCAGGGACCAATCGAACATTCGAACTTTCCGATTTTTGGGAACTGTGACAGAAACCCATCGTGGGATAGGTTCTTGCCCGAATTATTGGATTGTTGTAAGAACGATTTATGTATATTATTAAACGGTTTTATATGGGAAACCTGTCTCGGTGAGTCATTCCGCTCCCACACGATGGTATTGACCACTCGGCTGTCGAAAACACCTCACCTCTAATCGGCTGACCTCAATGTTTTTATAGAAATTATTTTTGAATAATTTAATGAATAATTCTGAACAACACAATTGTTCGCAATGTTTTCACTGGTTCTGTCATGTCTAAATTTTTGTTTTAGTCTATTGAAAAAAAAGATGAAAGTGGTAAAAAGTCATCCCAAAAATTGCCACAAATTTTCTGTCAGTCAATAAAAAATCCTAATCTTGAAATGCTGGGAAGCATTGAAAAAAATTACCTTTGGTTCTCAATGTCACTTCCTACTTTTTCTGCTCGAACTTGCCACATGATGTCATGAAATTGCTAGAGGTGCATATACTTTTTGTTTCAGATGGATAAATACAGATCACTTCTGTCATGTGTTTTAGTTGGTGGAAAGCATACAAGAGATTGATTCATATTTATACTGTGAATAAATTTGCTCACAAAATGGCAAAATGGGAAAGTGCACGCCATGCATTATTGCCATACAATCTTGCAAAATTGTCTCTAAATGCTTATTTTTTCATCTCAGTTTATTGGATATTTTAATAATGATGTTCTTATTTACCATTTATAAGTTTTTAGGTACAGTACTTTTCATTGTCGACAGTTAAACATATTTCTTTGCTGTCAACTATAAGATTGACTTTAATCGTGATGATCGCCATCTTTAATCTTTTTTATCTGATCCAAATGATCCTACCCTCCATTCGGATTAGTTTGATCACAATTCAGTTGATCCTAGATGGTGTTTGTATATGCAGATAAAGACTGATCAGATCATTATAGTTCTTTTGTATACACAATTTGAATGATCAGACTAATCTTTAATCAGAGTGATTCAAAAAGTATAAGCACCACAGGTGTGCAATGCACAGGACTCTTCTTGTAAGAAAGCTCGACATTTTGCTGTTTTCCCAAAGTGTGATTTGTGATTCAATTTCACACTGACTGTTGAAACAAATGGACTAGTATTTTCATCACCACTTGCAATCATCAGTATTATAATTTTATACTTACTTAATAAAAATATCGCCAATGGTGATTTTGGTGCTATGCAGCACAACCAATATATTATCTGTTTATTGATGTTCATTCAGCAGTCCTTCTCCAGTACTGCCAAGTGAGGTCCCAGCCACACAATAGAACTCACAGAACTATCATGTTTCCAATGTAAAAAAGTATAACTTTTCTAAACATCAACCTACTACTACTACTACTACTACTAATCTCAAACCTTATGACCAGGAAGAAGAATAATTGTAGACAATTACATGGGCTGCCACTACTAAGGCAATGAATACTATTTAAGTCCAATGACTTCCTGTTCCTACATCAGAATAAACATGAAATCTTGCTTTGGATAGATGTAAGGAATGCAAAAATTATGCACTTCATTACTAACATTTTACTTTTTCTATCATTAAGTTTGTCTTTAAAATTTTCAGTTTACTAGCCGAGGTTT
This sequence comes from Centruroides sculpturatus, assembly GCF_000671375.1. Lineage (NCBI taxonomy): Eukaryota > Metazoa > Arthropoda > Arachnida > Scorpiones > Buthidae > Centruroides > Centruroides sculpturatus. Next base: position 312,202 of record NW_019384758.1, on the reverse strand, counting down.
TGCAGATCTTATAAAATTTGGGTGGAAATCAGGAACTGGCAGATAATAAACCTTTACAATTATATATTAACAATTATTAATTTTATTATTGTTCTAATTATTGATAAAATTAAACCATTCCCAGAAATATTTATTATGTGGACATTTTGTCAAAAATAAATATTGGGTGTGTTTTGAATATAAATGCTCTATTGTACATATGGAAGTTTTTTGTATTATTCTGTATACAGACAACCATAGTATCCCAGAAATTAAGTATTTTGCAAGAATAATATTGTGAACAAGTAAGCTGAACCTAGCATTTGCATTTTGAAAAGGGGTGAGCTGAACTTAGACCCCTTAAAACCATTTTGTATTAAAAATAAATGACCTCTTCACAGTATATTAAATTTGCATATTGTGAGAGATAGCTATTAGCATCTACAATTCCATGTTTAAATGTTTTCCAAATTACAAATAGGACAATATTTTGCTTTTAGAAATGATAAATCATTTTTGTTTCAAAGAGGAAGGAGCACGAGAGGTTTTTGTTTAGTTACATATAGATAATTACATTATTCATTTTCTTTTTTTTATATCAATAGTTATTTTGAATTTTGAGGGTTATGTTAAACCTCAACTGTTATCTCAATACTTTCCAGCTCAACTTATCTCATTTTGCACAATATCATACTAACATTTGCATAATGAATGGAATTCTATCCTACTAATTTATAGTAGTCAGTGGGCGTTAAGGGGTTAATTAATAATGATTAAATATTACATAATATTTTACTATATATGTATATATTTTGTACCAGACAGTAGTAGAAACACTAGTTAGGAAATATTTTGTTTATAAGCAGTGCATTATGCAGTTAGTAGTATAAAAGACCATTGTCAAAATGATACAGCAAGCTAGACTTCATTCCTGCTAGTCAGTGCATAGCTGTAGAATTGTATGTGATTGAATGAATTGGTTCTGATTAAAGGTTTCTTCTGCTAGCTTCTCTTCTCTAATCAAGTTAATTGTTTGAGATTTTAAATAATTTTTTGAAAAGTATTAATAAGCATTTTTTGTAAAATTTGAATTTGTAATAATTGAGCTTTATTATTGTTGAAATTATAACTTATTTTGTAGTTAGAAAGTCTAGTACTGTACTAGCATTTTATAAAATTTAAAAAGACATTCAATCCTGATGATGGCTACTTACATAGTCAAAATGTTTGATAAATAAAGAAATTATTGCTGGAATAGATAAAACTCTTTAAATTTTACATATACTCCAGTAAAGAAGTTTAATACTTTATTAACTAGCATTCATAGTTTATTTTTGATATTTTACAGACACTAAAGGTCATTTCTTCTTTGATATTTTGGACCTTGCCATGCCTTTTGTTTTTTAGAAATATTTCTTTAAATATTAATTAATATATATTCTTATAAACAATCAAAATAGATGATACATTTAATGCATCATCAGTCATGTGACAAAATGACAATGCTGGCATGTTTGCAATACCATTTGCAAAACAAGTTGCAACTGCCTATTAATGGAGTAAAACAACAATAAAACAATTCTGGTTAAGAACTTTCAAAGTTATTTCTCATCAATATAATCTATAGCAAATCAACTATTTTATAATAACAACTACAGACTTATGTTAAATTCCCTTAATTTTAAAATAACATTTGAAATTTTAAGCACTTTCTAACCCTTATTTTCCTTGTCCAAAATGAGTTTGCAATCAAAGGCCAAAACAATATCACCACCAGTCAACTATATGATGAATTACTCATCTAAAACAGCCATTTTCAGCGGTACAGTTCAAGAAAGCTTTCAGGTAATAACTTTCAGCAGTAACATAATTTTGAAATCATCATATACGCAAAAGAGCATGAAAACAGAACTGTTAATAAAAATGTCACAAAATAGCTATTCATGTAAAAATAAAACCAATAAAACTTAAATTTGAAAATTTATTACTTAGAAATTTTTCTTCTCCATTGAAATTGAATTTCAAGATTAATTTTTAAATCTATAGGGCATCTTAAAATCAATGAAACATAGCATGTTACTCACTCTAGTGATGAGCAATATGCTTAAATGTACTTATTGCTTGTTTTAATAGACTAAAATAAAAATTATATTATAATATAACTCTTTTAAAAACAGCAAGAAATGTTTTGCTGCTATGGTTTCTATTTATTCAATCATTACAGAAAAGACAAAACGACTTCCAACTACTTAACACTGCGTTGAATAATAACAATCCATGAAACCTTTTTTTACAAGTGTTATGATTATGTTATGTTATGTTTACCTTTTTACAAGTGTTAGATTGCTTGCCGTAACCGCACGAAGATCGTGTACATGAGAACCGGCACTGTTTAAGACCTGCTGCGCAATGCCAAGGATGCAATGGATCTCAGCAGGGCCCCAGGTGTATACTCCATTCCCATCAGGGACGACAGATTTCATAGGGACTTTGTTTACATTGGTTCCACCATCCGCTCAACACAAAAATGGATATGTGAACATCAAGCAGATATTAAAAATAACAGGCACACCATCGCCTTATCGACCTACGTTACCGACCCTGAAATACTTCCGGAATACCCTGAAATAGGACTTCCGGAATACCAGACTAATCAGAAAGCGTTCCAAACTGATCACATCCGTCACCTGGAGGCCTGGGAGATTCATAAAGCTAACAGTGGGGGCACCTGCATCAACTTCAAAGATGGTGAAACAATCGCGCAGGCGTGGAGATATTTGTTTGAGGAATTCGAACAGGTACAGTTGAAGGGGTGAAACCCGACACACACAATTATTTACATCTCTGGCGACATAGTTATGACAGTCAGTCACCACCTGAAGCAGACCTCAGTGGAGGTCGAAAGTGTTTGTGGAGTTTACTACGGACATAACACTTGTAAAAAAAGGTTTCGTGGATTGTCATTACAGAAAAATAAATAAAAATCATGCAAAAAAAATTCACTTTAGTATATCAATCAATCAAGTACTAGCATAATTCAAAAAAATAAAAATTATGTATACAGGTATAAAACAAAATACAATTATTGTAATGTAGACTATTTATAATCATATATTTAAATAAAATTAAATAAGGCACAAAACAGTATCTACAGCAATTAAATAAATAGATAAATTAAAGAAATCTAACAGATAAAAAAAAATATATTTATGATAAATGTTATGTAGAAGAATATAAAATAGTTTCTTATACTAATTATTTTATATAAAGAATACTTTTATGATTAATTTTGATTTATATTGTGAAACTGAAAATAAACAAAAGAGAATGGACTACTTTGTCTATTGAATCTGGTCAATAAAAAGGAAAAAAAATTTCATTGCTAAAAGCGAGGATTGGGAGCATTAACCTATGGTATAATAATGCCAAATAAACAATGATGCAGGAATCATAAAAAAAATCATTGTTTTAAAATATTCAATGTGTTGAATTTTACATATCCTTTTCCATTATTATATTTCAACACAAAAAATATATTTCTCAATATTTATTAATATAAAACTTAAAGTAATTTAGACCTCAACATACTGGTATTTATTAAGTGAACAAACAAAGTTGCATTGAGATTTATAACAGAAATTAAATGTTTTATTTTCAAATGAATTATCAGAATTTGCTACTTTTCACTCAAATTACAATTCTATTGAAATATAGTTTATAGTTTTAATATAAAACACCAGATGGCATTAGAAATGGCATAAAAGAGAATTAACAGGGAGAAATTGCCTGTACTATAATTCATTATTAAAAATAAATTAAATTATAAATTAAAAACTTCTAAATGTCTATCAGTTCAATATTTATTCAGATAATTACAATCATACAAAACATGTAATGCAATATAAAGATATAATTACTTTGTATTATAATATATAATACAAAGACCCAGTTCATTTGTATTGACATAGAATTATAAATATATAATACCTTGTATTATAAGTATAAAGTTTGGAAAGGTAAAAATTTTTAAGTTATAATAAATATGCAAAATATAAATATCAAGGGAAAATAAAAATTTTTAAATTAATTCCATTTCAATTCTTTATGATGATAAAATCTGCCATAAACATTGGCAAATTTCCAACACATTACTCAGAAATATACTAATATTGATTCAATGTAAGCACGGGAATTAATTTAAATACATATACTTATATTGCACTTTAGTACATGTAAAGTAATGATACTTATAATATAGTTAAGAAAATATTTCTATAGTGCTTTATATTTATTTTTTCAAAATTTACTTATTTTATTGTTAATACATAAACTCTTTTTAAAGTTTAAAATATTTACTTTAACACTCCCAAGCCAATAAAGTTTATCATTTGTTTTTAAGAAACTTGATTGATAAAATACCAACCTGATTTCCAATGCAGTTTTCTTTTTATTATTAAAATTTTTTAAAAAATTAATTTTATACTCTATTTTTGATAAATACTTTAACAAAATTGAATTATTTTTTTTAAAAAAGGGAATATCTAAGTTGCAGAAATACTACCATTTATCAATACTTATTTCCATCAAACTTTATAAAATGTGAGTGAATAAGAATTTTAAAAAAAATATCTGAGTTTATTCATTTAGTTAAAGAATCATACAAAAAATATAAAAAATAAAAACAGGTTTTTCAAGTTATTACATAATTGCCATCTTTACTACAACAGATTATATTAACCAAAATTAATCAAAATAATTTAAAATATTTATCCTTTATATTCAAAACTTTATCCTATCTCTTAATATAAAGTATTTTTTTAATAAATTTGATAAAATATAAATTATAAGATTTTATTTTAGATTCATATTTGTTTACCATATCTAAATTACAATGCAATTTTATTTATACCTGTTAAAATATCATTGGAAATGACTGTCAAGTCCTGGAAAAAATGGAAATTCCGAATGGTTTTTCACTTCAAAAACAGATTAACCACAATAAAATAATTCCTGTACAGGAAAATACTCAAAAATCTCATTAAGTAATTTGAAAAGTAATCATATCCATTAAATTATTATAATTATAGCAAGTATTAAACATATCCTATTTTAAAATTTCTTATTTAGAATTAATGCTAGTTCTTTACAGTAAGTGTAGAAATTATCTCCCAAATACATTTTAAAGAGACTTACGAATCCGACTAAAGCATAAGAAGATAATTCGTTCACCTTAACTGTATAACACACCTCACTAAACTTCGCCGGTGTTCAGCGACAAATTTCACAGGTAAACAAACATTTTCCCAATTCAAAAGGTGCTTAAAAACGCTTGTTTACAAGTAAAGTTTGTTTTAACGAAGGTAGAACACAGGAAACCTGAAGCAGAGCTCAGGAGGAGCCCGAAAGCGCTCGTTTACCCACAAAACAACGAGACAATACACGTGAGGATTTTAATGCAAAAACTTCTCATCAATTATAATAAATGTTTCTTCCGCAATTGCTCAATTCTTTATAACTCCATAAACAAAACTGTAAGCATACCATACATTCTTATAATTTTGGATCACAGTCAAACAACAGTCGAAAGACTGAATAAAAGAGAATGAATTTAATCAACTTCACAACACATTACTCAACATTTTTGTATAATTAATACACAATTTTTTAATTAATAATTCAAATTATATGGTTATTGCTAATTAATTAAAAAGCTTATGTAATGTTACAGTAGGAGCTTAATTAAATAACTTCTATCATAAAATCTGCAGAAAGGAGAAATATGTATTTTTTTAATTAATAATTCAAATTAACCAATCAGGAAGGTAAAAATTTTGAATTATCCAATAGAACTGTCTAAATGTAAATTTGAAATAATGAGTCATATAATCGTGATCTGGGATGTAAAAGTAATACACAAACATTCTAAAAATGTAAGTGTTTATAAAATCTTGATGTTATACAAGATTAATCAAATGTGTAAAGCTTTTACAGCAACAATTTGTCAATGTTTATATCAATATACTTATTATTATTTTCTCACAGTTTATAACTAACAATTTTTGTTTTTTATATTAATGTCAAAGTTTATCATTTAAAAATATAAATACATAAGCGATATTTGATCGATTTTAATAGTTACATAATTAAAAACATGGCCTTAAATATTATATCAAAAATAATAGGCTTGTTAAAAAAGGTAGTTTATATTTTTATATGGCATTTTTGGAATGTTTCCTATACGTCGCATATAAAGATGCCGAGTGCTATGCCGGACCAAAACTACAGAAAACAACTGTTTAACCACAGATGCATATACGTGTTTAAGAAATTCCTAGCATGTGTCTAGCATGGCAGCCTTTAGTAAAGTGACGCATTGTGCTGTTGTGGAGATCTAATGNTAGTAGGAATTTCGCTATTGGTCGAATTCAAATTTATTCGTTAAACAATAGCTTCAATTATAAAGTATAATTGACTTTTTTACGTTACTGCGTTATCGAAAATGGAAAGTAATCTAAATAAAATCGAAAGATTATAAACTATTAACTAAAAGATACGCAGAATTAAGCGCTTCATCAACGTCTAAATCTCTTAAGATTGAGAATGGATGTGTATTAATTAATTCAGTTGAAATATATATTCGAAGAAAACTTGAGTGCAATCAGTAGATATTGCACCTAAAGTAGTAATTATCTTCACCGCATCTTTTTATAAACATGTAATCATACTTTCATGAAATACTGTAATTAATTTTCTTGAATGATTTTCCCGAAAAGATAAAAATAAGCCTATAAATTAAGACATTGAGTAATATGTTAAACTATGATAACATCAGCGTTTCATAAAACTACTACTATTGTTTAATTTATAAATATACAATTCTTGGATTTTCAAGTTAAGATATCCAATTAATATTGATAGAATCTAATAAATAATCACACTAGAAAAAAGAAAATAATCTGTAAATCAGGAGCGGGTACTAGGAGCAAACCTTGAGATGGAAGATTTTTAATTCGAGCAATAAAACAAACAATAGTAATTACATTTTATAATTATTACAGAAAGCATTACCGCCATCATGGGTTATCGAAAACTGAGGTTCTGATATCAGTTTTAAAAGCCATGCTTATTTTATAAGATAAATTAATTAAAACAATTACCATATAATCTTAAGACGGGTGATCGCCTCTCTCTCCATTCCCTGAACACAAGCCTAATAGAGAAAAAGATTATGTCATTACTGTATTATTCCTTGATGTAAATTTTGCAATAAATTGCAAAATAATTTAGTATTTCACTTTTAAAAACCTGACCAAATGGGCTGCTCAGGATTTTCTGGGTTTTTCTTCACCAGAAAGTGTTCTTGTGAGGAAGATCATCCATGTGTTGCTTTGCCTTGTTCTATCAATCTAATTCAGTTTTATAAACTTTATTTTTTTCCTCTTTCATGTGTAAATTACACATGATCAGATATGAAAGCTGGTTCCAATATGAAATTCATATTCGAACTGGTTTTGTTTACTGTATTCTGTGTATACCATATTCTACACCTATAATCAGTCACATAGCATATATAAAATGATTGTTATCTGCCATACAGATTGTTTATTTGCTCATTCGATCGAATTTTAACACAAAATTCACGTTTCGTGTAATTAAATTTTATATTTTTGGCAGCAAGAAAATAATACTAAATTAATCTATATATATTAAGCAATCCGTTTGTTATGATTTCAAATGAAACTTTATAATGTACGTGTAAGTGTTTGTATCTTTGTAATTTATGTATTATTTACATATAATACATGTTAAATAATTTATTCACCTATTTCCATTCTTTAAATTTCAAATATATGTCAGTAAATATTGTTGACAAGTAACTGCTTTATAAAAATAAATTTTAAAGTTATTATGGTTGTTAAACACTTACTTGCTACAGAAAAAAATTAAATAACAATAATAAATCAGATTTTTAAACGAGATTTACTATAAAATTTAATATTTAATAGATAATATCTAATCCGTCTATATTTTTCTACTGTAAAATTTTCGTTTGCACGCATTCATATTTATACACAGCACCAATAATTTCGTAATAACTTTGCGTGTTAACTTAATTTTTACACTGTTTTACGCCTAAAAATTTCCCTAAATTGTGTAAGAATTTCCCTCGATTTTTATAAGTTACTTTAAGTAATTAAATAAAAATTAAATCAAGATAAATCAGATTTATTTTATAATTAAATTTGGTTTAAAATTATGAATTTTGAATAAATTATAAATGTTTTTAATGCATAAATATATATAAATGACACAGAATGTTCAACTGTTTTTAATTTTGTAAACATCCTTTTTTTATTTACAGTTGCCAAAACTAAATTCCTACATTCCTAGTTTTGGCATCATAAATAAAATAATAATTTTTAAAAACATATGAGATTTACACTTAGATAAATTATTTAAATTTTAAATGATTAATTTAAAATTATTATAGATTTATAATATTAAATTATGTACAGTACTGTACTTCTTATCTGGGATTTGGAGCAATTAAATCATCCCAAGATCACCTAACGTTAATCCAGAACAGATGCTACGTATCTGAATGTAATTTCTCTATTTATTTTATTACTTTTGCTTGAAAACTATTTTTAAAATTATTTAAAAATTTACATTTTTCTCAGAATATATGGAAAAGCACTTACAAGTTAGATTTAATATTTTATCCTGCACAGTTTGCTTTTTATCCAACGTAATCGATCGTGCGTGCCGTCACGAAACGAAGAGTAACGCGAATGAATTATTCTTAACTCCAAGTAGAAATTCAGTAAATTTTCATCTGTTTTAATGTATAAAAAAAAAACAAGACAAGGAGAGAAGTTAATTACTTTTTAAATTATTTCAATATTACTGCCTCTTTATACCTAATTAAATAAGTGCAGTGCATTAAAATGTGTTAAAGCACGCTAAATTCTTTTACAAAACTTCTTCAAATTAATAATTTTTTAAAATATATTTATTTAAAAAAATAAATTATGATATTTCTTAAACATAATTTTTAAATATAATGATTTTCCCCTCTTAATTTTGACTTTTTTTTATTGCTATCAATATGCATTTAAAATTAAACTTGCATTCTAAGAATGCTAAATTGCATTATAAAATTTTACAAGTGTATAAAATGATTTTATTTAAGTATAAAATAATAATAAAAAAATTTTCCTTCTTTAAAATTTGATTTAATTATATTTTTAAACTTTCCTTTATATTTAATTATTTAATGTCTCCAATTGCACAATAAATACTTTTAAAAATTACTATAATTATTTTCTTTTTTTTGCAATCAGTAGAATAAAATTAATTGTTTAAAATACTTTTAGAAGATAATTTGCACTCCTCATCATTAATTTCATTCATATTGATGTTTAGAATCATTAAATAATAATAAAATTTATTTATAACATACTAGATTATATTTTAAATTGAGTAAGTAATTAACATAAATTCATAATTACCTCTAAAATTGTAATAAAATACCAACATTATTCAATATTACATGAAATATTGTCGACAATGATTAAGGTATTTTATATGTCCATGAAGAATTCCAAGCATAGACAAAAGTTTTAGTTTCATTCTGATTGGATAAGGAATAAAGAAGCCGAAGCGGAACAAATTAAAATTATCTTCTTGTTCCGCTATGTTGATATAAACAATTAATTGACAGAAGTCATAAAAGAACATCCATTAAAGTATGAAATTTGATGTTTTCTAATTCACTAAAAGCATCTTTTCTGTTGTTTACTAAGAATTTAGATTGGTAATTTAGGTTGAATAATGGTTATTCTCCATTACAATTTTAAGATATTTGATTTTTTTATATAATAATCTTTAAAAGTAAGTTCATTCACATTTAAATACCATTACCTCTCTCACAAAGTGGTGCAGTTTTTTTTTTCTATTTACAAAAATATTTCAGTGAAAAACGAAGTTAAACTGATGCTAATTTAACTATTTATTTAATTTTTCCTTGTTCAAACAGAAAATTAATTTAGTATTACATAATGTAATCTTAAACATCTACTCAATGAATGAAACAATTATTATTAAACCAAACCAAAACAGAACAGTAGTAAGATAAAGAATAAGTAAGATGAATAAATAAGATACAATACATTTAGCAGGATGTTCAGCACCCCATTCTGAGGGTTTTCCAGAATGGGTCCTATCTGAGGGCTGGGTACCTCAGATAGTAAAACATTTTATAAGACATTTTGTTTCTTTTCTGCACCCCTCTAAAGATTTCTGAATCCGCTATTGCACACAATAGGTAGAATTCATACATGTAAAGATCAAGTGCGATGAGTCCGGATAATAAACATCAGTATGTTCGATTATTCGTAATCATGAATTCCTTCCAAATTGGAGAAGGAAAACACAATAACAGGAAAACTTTTTTTTTTCCTTTTTGAATGAGTATGTGTATAAGAAATACAATAAATCCCCGCTAACTCGAAGTAATAAGAGTGAAGGTTAGCAGAGGTTTTATCCTCGACATGGAAAACGAAAATCCGAATGTGGTATAGGCCTATAGTACAGTAATACAGCGGGTGATCGGTTAACGAACAAATCAGATAACGAATACTTTCGCGAGAGATTTTTATGTTCGGACAACGAACACCTCACAGACACAAACACAAAAAGAAGCGACGTAAAATAACGAATACCGATTGGTCTTCCCTTATCTTCGGACAACAATTCGAAAGTTTTCGGAGCGTGGGAGACGTCGACATCAACGCTCAACCCGGTATATACTGATCGGATAGTATTCCTCCGAACTTTGAAACTCCTCCCTTGTAATTCCAGCCTTTTATTTTTCTGACAGAAACAATTCTTTTATAGTATTCGCGAGATTGTCGGGGGGCACTCGTTAAGTTTTGCGTCGGTTTTTATTTTCGAAACGTGAGAGTATAATAGCAAAGGTAGAGAGTGGTCAGATGTCTGATGTTGCTGGGCAGTATGGCTTGAACAGGTCTATAGTAGGCCGCAGTTCAATCTTATCTAAGAAAGATACACTGTATAATCAAGAAAACTCAAGCAGATTAAGGAGTAACAAAAGTCATATCTGAGAAATAAAGAATATTGAAGAAGTTGAATATTGGCGTTCTTCTGTCGTCAAGAAGAACTCCAAGAACTCTTGAATGAAGAACACCAAGAAACTCGGCGCGATATATTTTCTTCTGAAAAAAAGAGGATTAATGCCGATATCTGCTATTAAACACTTTTTGAAAAAGTGGGAGGATGTCAAAACAACGGTTTTAGAATGGAATCCAAACCAGGTTGAGGTTAATAGACTTAGGGATCTCTACAATTACAATGCTATTAATTACTTCTGAAAAATCCTGAAGAGAGAAAAGCAATCGACATTAGACAGATTCTTTAACCCCCACAAATGGAAAAAATGACTAATAAAAATGCAAGACTGTGTATATATGTATTTTTATTATTACATATAAATAAACGTAGTAAGAAANATAATCAAGAAGAGAGAAAAGCAATCGACATTAGACAGATTCTTTAACCCCCACAAATGGAAAAAATGACTAATAAAAATGCAAGACTGTGTATATATGTATTTTTATTATTACATATAAATAAACGTAGTAAGAAAGTGTATAATTTTTTTTTTTTGAGTTTCCAGGACGAATTAATCACATTCCCATAAAAACCTATGGTAAATCGATAATCGGTTAACGAACAATTCGAATAGCGAACAAAATCTTGGAACGGATTGTGTTCGTTAACCGATCAGTCTAGACAGCGGACATGTAGGCCCTTAAAAGTGGCGTTTTAGGCGCTTAAAATAAGCTCTTAAATTGCGTCTTTAGGCTTTATAAACAAAAATAGGCGGTCAAAATTTGCACAATGAACAATTAACGTACTTATTAGGACGATGAATTTTTTATTTAACATATGTATTCCAAACAAAAATGCACGTATTCAAAATGATGCAAACACAAAGTAGACAATTATCTTTACATTTTTATTCGCTCTGTTTCCCATAGTTAGCTTCATAATATATTACAAGCACTTTTTCCAAATTTTCAATAGAAAAGTTGTAACGTTTGTCACTGAGAATTAATTTATACGCAGAGAAAAAGGATATAATCCGTTATCTTCAGTAGGTGTGGAACACATCTACTGAAATATTGTCCGTTATCTTCAGTAGGTGAAATACAGCCGACCCCCCTATAATTACGGTCCCTATAATTACGATTCCTATAAAACTACGAAAAAATATACGTATTTTGGAAATGTTGAGTCGGATTAGTGTAGAATCGATTAATTTTATGGAAGAAAACCTTTCAATCAGCCGTCACCGTAAACTTGACACGTGTCGGGCTGTGATTGGAACGACTTGTAAGAAATCGGATTCCTAATAAATTGGAACGTATCTATATCTTATAGGGGGGTCGACTGTATTGTCCGTTATCTTCAGTAGGTGTGGAACACATCTACTGAAGATAACGGACAATATTTCAACTTTGAAAGAAGATGAACTGGGAATTCACTTTCAGTTTTGCTCTTCTTTCCTGCCAAAATATCAGCCACAGTAAACAAGCACTTTAATCCGAGTCTCTTTTGAAGCACTGCTTTCAACTCTTCACTTTTTTATGCAGAAGTGCCTGGTGAATCACAAAGTGTCTGGTTTGCTCTGTTGAAGAGATCAATTTGTTCATATATAAGTTTCTCACTACTTTCAAGAGCAATAATAGTATCTGCAATGAATGTGAAATAACACTTGATGTACACCAACTTGTTCTGAACATAAATGTCATAAAAATTTTTCTTGGCTTTAGTTATACAAACAACATTGTCCGCTAAAGTGGATAGAAGTTTTTTGATATCGAAGAAATGTTCACTGTAGTAGTTAGTAGAAAATCTTAGCCATGTATACGCTAAGGGAAAAATAGGCATTTGCCTAAAATCATAATCACCCACTCTATAGGACTACACAGAAGTTTTACTGGCCTTTAGTATGTTGTACGCTATACTTAATAATGTTGTACGCTATACTTAGGTGAATTTCATGGCTGTATGCCATGAAATTCACCTAAGTATAGTTTGTAGTAACTTACCGACTACAGCAATTTAATGTACTGTGTTTCAAGGACTTCGGGAAATCAAAAACATTGTTAATTTAATCATAATTTCTCTATTGTCAAAGAATTTAAATTAGCCTACTGTACAATTTTTCAAAAAACATTTGTAGCGGGAATTACTGTACACAGTTCTAGGTAAATAAACTTTTTGCAGTGCTTAAAATGAAGAAAATCATTAGGTTTCCTAATAGCTGAGAAAATACATATCGAAAACTAAAATCAATCTTATTATGTGGACCACCAATTGTGTGATCGAGTAGATAAAATAACTGAACAACGTTAATTGGTGCAATGACCAATGGACTGGCTGCTTAAAGTTTTTCCCATATTTTTGCGTGTCTATTAGGGAGAAATGAAATGTCCTCCCAGGAGCGCCCATATTCTTTTGTCTTATTCCTCCAACTAATCAATTTTTATTAGAATAATATAAAAATATGGACAACGAAATTTATATATAAAGTGTTTAAGAATACATCTTTTCACGCTCATTTGCCTTACGAACTCACCATTCTATCTTAATAGAAAAAAAAATCTTAGGCTACATTCTTGAAACTCATTTTTAAGTTATAAAAATCGAATTTTTTGCTTATTTGTTTATTAAGTCAGAATAAGTTATTTTTAAAATTATATTTTCATATTAACAAATGCTAATTTTTGAACATTTTCGTTAACTCAAATACTGTAGTAGGCTATCTAGTAGGTTACTGTAGCCTCTATTGTTAATGATCTGTAATAATGCCAATATGTTCTTGTCTGCACCTGGTTATATGTCTATGCACCAGGTATGTACTGTAACTCAGTATTTTATTAATAAAATGAATCTGAATCTATAGTAGGCTATCAACAGGCAATTTTGTTCGTTGACATCGACCATCTTGCGACATCAAAAGTTATATCACACACATTACTTCCTTGAGTAAAATTTCTCATAATATATTAAGTTTTCGTGGGCTGGCTTCCTTGAATATTTCGTGTCGCAACTTTCGTCGTCCGGTCTACATTAATTAAAGGCTCTCTTGGTGTTCATAGAGCAGAGGGTTAAATATATAAAATCAAGTATATATCGATTTATTGATTTTTATTTACAATAGATTATACAGCAGAACCTCGAAAACTCGGCCTAATGTGGACCGAAGGGTGGCCGAGTTTGTGAAAATGCTGGGTTATCGGGAATGGGGTTTAAAAAAATAGGTACGAGTGTTTCCTCAGAAAATACTGTACTGTACTTGTATGTATTGTTTACTTGAGAATATAACAGAGAATAAACTGTCCAAATACCCTTAAACAAAGGAAAAGTACGTCCTTTATGAAGGCATAGAGCCTTTACTACATAAAAATGAAAATTAATGAATAGACTGTGTACAGTAATTTACCTGATAAGACAGACCTCAAAAAAATACTTTATGAGAGCTTTTATACTTTTATAAAGCTGTCTATAATGAAAATTAATTAACTAAGGATTTTTTTTGCCCTGCCAGGGTGTGGCCGAGTTATCCGGAGTGCCGGGTTATCGAGAGCCGAGTTTTCGAGGTTCTACTGTATACATTTTGCTTGAAAGTCCCATAAAAAGTCAACTTGATGACGTGTTAGATACGTAGCCGAGGAATAGCCTATAATATCTGAAATTAATCCGAAAACTTGAACGTGTTCAAATACCTGGTTATTAATGCGGATTACTATATTGCACGAGGTTTTATGAAACCACAGAACAATTTTTGTTACTGTTGATTGAGAAATTAATTTTATTAGATCGTGAAGTCCTGTTTGGAAACATTAATAAAGTTTTTTTTTCTACAATTTAATATTCGGGAATATTTAAGAATTGCTCAGATATCACGCAATAAAAATAATTATAATAATATCGTGTGGATGATATTTTCTTTATTTTATGCTGTATATACTTACCAATACCGGTGAGGACAGCATACCTTATGGTGAAAGTCTGATTTCCAGACTGGACCGATTCCAAAACAAATCTAACTCAGTTATAGCCAAAAGTCATGCAGCACGTTTTGTACTATTTGTAATGATAATTATTTCGTTTTCCACGCGATAAATCAGTCTACTAACATGAGGTTTCGTGGTCATGGGTTCACTTCCCCACCTACTGGTTATGTTGACTTTCTGGGTTTTCTTTACGTTTTAGTGTTCTCCTCTTGGCAGGCATTCCACCCTCGGCAGATCGCCCATATGTCTCGCTGTGTACGAATAAAACCACACCGAACCTTATCAACTACCTCAAATGAGCACAACTTTTTCTATACAGTTTAAGCCAAGATTGGAAAAAATTAAGGAAAGAAATCCTGAACATGCAGACGTTGTTTTTTTAATAGTAAATTTAAGGGCACCATTGATAAGAAATGGGATTGTTAATACGTAATTTTTTTTTAAATGTTCATTTTATTCACAGAATATTAAACTCTGTCAACATCAAAACCATTTGTAAAAGTCCATTTTTCTTCCTGTTTGATGTACAGTATTATAATAAATTCGCTGTAAAACAAGCAAAATTGATGAATTCTCTTATCTTTCTAGGAACGGAACTCTACATAGAGTTCCGTTCTGAGTAACTATAAAAACATTCAACTATTTTCGACTCTCGTGTGTACAGTTTCTATGTGGGGCCGTTTATTAACTACGTGTACAGTTTATGGTTAAAAAAAATTTATATTTTGTATATATATATATAAAGACCCTATGCAAATATTTTTAATGCACATTAATGTCTATATATATATTTACTACAGTTATTCAAATGCGAATTAATTGCTTACGTTAATGCACACTAAATCAAAATAATAGCCTATATGGTGAATTGTATTCGAAAAATTAATAAAATTTCAGCGACAATATCAGTTAATTTTAGGTGTAAGCGTGTAATGATCATCGAACACATTATTTTTACTGTATTATAGAGATGCAAGATATTTATCTCTTTGAATTTGTTCTATTTTTTTGTTATTCCAAATTCGAATGTTTCAATCTGAGGATGATCTATGGAGTAGATCGAAAACGTTAGTTTTTAATAAACTCCCTTGGCAACGAATAAGGTGTTTGTTACTTGATGCAAGTACTGTACATAAATGTATTCAACACGGTTTTAAATTAGCCAAAAATCATTCACAATGTGTTTTGGCAGACAAATATTACATCTATATGCAAGGAACGTAAATTATAGTTTACCATACAAGAAACTATATTGAATTACGGCTCATGAAAAGGTTAATTAGTACACCTCTTCATGAGCATTTATGTTAATTTTTAAATTGGACAAAGTATTTCCTTCACAAAATTTTTAAAAATAACTCATAAATTCATTACAAATAGTTTAACATTCATGCAACATTTTCTTTTACTGTTAAGAAAATAGAAGAAAAATATGTTTGTAAATAGATGTTATAAAACATTTTTTTCCCCTTGTAGTTAAGCAATAAAACGTTTATTTTTCTCCTTTTAACCTCCTTTTTACAATCTGCAGTTAGAAAAAAAAGGTGAAGTGATTCTATTGTTTAAATAACTTTTTTTTCCTATTGCTGTTTTCTAGAGCTAATTTTATATAAAATTTCCAATTTCTCTTTCAAAAATCCTTTTTTATACATAATTTTTTTCTTGTAAAAAGTGTATAGAAAATTGGAAAAATCTTAACAGAATTATACAAAATACTACTAGAGATAATTATATTCAGATAGAACAAATAATAATTGAAAAACAATCTCATTTCTTAGTAAACTAACAGATAAGCAAAAAATAGTCTTTAAACAGTGACTCATTTAAATATTATTTGATATTTAACAATAATTTCACAACTAGTCTGTAATGAAGTTTTGAAAGAACTATTTCTAACAGAAATTTATTACTTCCTTTTTGAAATCTATAACAGGTAATTCAGTAGAGCGTAACTGTAACATTTACTTATTTTAAAGGTTAACCAAGTGTAGCAATTATTTGCTTGGAAAAAAAAAAACACATGAAAAATCTGAAAACTAATCATACATTAATCGCGAATTGCTCGATGTTTCTTTAATAAACAAAAATGATCACTATATAAAGATAACATAAATTGAGTGTAGAACTCAGGGTTGTGGAGTCGCGTAAAAATGTACCGACTCCAACTCCGACTAAAACACCAAAACTCCACGACTCCGACTCCACAGCCCTGGTAGAACTTAAACATCTTAACATACATGGTCTGTTCAAAAAGTATCGGACCTTTGGTCGGCAAAAATAAATTTATTGACTTTGAGGTACAAAACCCTAATCCCCTTCAAAGTAGTCTCCTTGGTAATATATATACTTNTATCACTTAAAAAATTTTAATGAAGATATTTATCTTAATTATGAAAATATACTAGCATGTTTTTTAATTTTTGGAACCTAACCCTCCTTTTCGTATTAGTTCTTTGTTTCGTATAACACGGATTCGCATAACACAGCAATTTTTTGGAACGTAACTACCGTGTTATACGAGGGTTACCTGTACTTAGAGGGTACTCTTAATCATGTCCATCATGGATTTGGCTAAACTCACATGAGAGCAGATGGGCAATGAGGGATTGGATTGATAGGATAAGAAAATGCACATGGTTTACCACGAAACTGGCCCCCATTTAAATGATGTGAGGAAAATCTGGGAAATAGTCAGCCTTTCAGTTGGGTGCAACCAGTGTTTAGTGGCTTTATCACTTGGCTATCAATGGGCAGAAAAACATTACACATGAAAATTTCCAATTCCAATTCCACACTCAAATTCAAGTCACCAGAGTAACAGGTTGGCACCTTTACCCTCTCACTTCCATCTGACATTTGTGAATGCTATAAAAAATTTATTGTCCTCACTACTTATTTATGATGAATAAATTGATAACATTAAAAATTAATTTTTTATATATGACTAGCTAATTATTTATATAATCAATACATGCATACTCCAGCTGGTCTAATTCAAATCCTAATTATTTTAAAAATAAAAAATTCCAGCTTGTTCCAACAAAAATTTTTAAATTTTCTAATGTTTTCAGCTATGTTCGTTCCTGATGATGGCTACGTAGATAGCTGAAAACTTTAAAAAATTAAAAGATTTTTGCTGGAACAGGCTGGAATTTATTTTTACACTTATTCCAGTTAAGAAATTATTAAAATGGCATATTAGCAAATATAGGACAACTAGCAGAAAACAAGACATACTAAATAAAAAAGATAAATATAAGATTGGTCATAAAAAAGTTTCAATTGCAACAGAAATTGGAATTGTTAGCAAGAATGCTGAAAACTATGATCAGAAATATTTTTTACCATCACTTTAATTTTTTTAATGTTCTAAAAGAATGATTACTCTTAAAATTTGATTGATGTAAAGATAAAAATTGAGATCACACATTATTTAAAACACTTTTAATTTTGAACATTTATAAAATGTCATGTTTATCCTAAAGCATTTGATTAAACAAAAAAATTCTGACTGATTTAAATTATGTTGATTTTTAAGTTGCAGATTTGTTTTTTACTAAATTATAATAATAATATTACTATTATTGATATTATATTATTTAAACCAATTGTAAGAAAATATTTATACAAGAGAATAAACAGCATATTTATTTAAATGATAAATAAGGATCTTCCAAAAAGAATGCTAATATTTTAAATTATTGTCACTATGTTAATTATTATGCATACATTAACATACATTAAAACATTGGTAAACTTTCCGAATTTCATACTTTTCCATTACAATTTTTCAATATGTCACCTTGTGTCATATTGAGAAATCAATCAATACTCAAATTCTTCTCACATTCACTACAGCAAACCTGTTGTCACTCCTCCCACAACAGGTGCAATTTTGCAGCTCCTGCAGATTACTCATAATGCACAATAGTGAATGATTCTGACTTTGCAAACTACAGAACACAAAATGCTTTCTCTATTGAAGAGTGGCCATTTTCATTTACAGTGCTTCCTAGAGGCAGTAGACAAGACATTTGAATGCAGATGGGAAATAAAACTTGGAACAGTTCTCTATCAATTTTTGTACATTGCATACTTTTTGGATAATAATTAATATAATTACAGTAATTTATAATAGCAGCATTCATTTTGGGAGATCCCTACTTTATTTTAATTTTAATAAAAATAGAGATACTTTCTGATTAGGATGCCAAATATCTTATTTATGGAAATTTTATTGCAAATATTTAAATGAATAAAATAATTTAAGCAGTAATAATAATTTATTTTAACAAAAATAGATTCCTCAAGGTTAAGTTCAAGTTATTTTGTAAATAATAAGGGTTTTAACCATAAATTTCAAATTATTAAATTTAAAACTTAATAATGAATATGGAGCAAACTAGCACTTGATTGGGATAATTAAAATAATACTTAAAAACTATACTACTAACAATTTTACATTGCATACAGTCTGTAATTCTCACAAAAAAGATTAAGTATAATTTAGTTTGATTGATTGATACAAGGCACTAACACATTAAAGGTGGCTTTAATTTTGTCAATTAACTTGATCTATAATTGAATCTATAAGGAATAGAATACAACAAATATGAGCCAAACCACTCTATATTGAGGGAGTACCATAATTCCTCATAACTGCAAGATGTGAAGAATCCAGGAAAAATCAAAGAGAGGTGATTTTAATTTGTATAATGGAATAAATTGTTTATAAGTTTTATTGCTCTAATAATTTACTCAAAATAAACTTCCTAAAATGTAAGAAAATTGAA
The DNA here is from genome assembly GCF_000671375.1 of Centruroides sculpturatus. Lineage (NCBI taxonomy): Eukaryota > Metazoa > Arthropoda > Arachnida > Scorpiones > Buthidae > Centruroides > Centruroides sculpturatus. Next base: position 292,323 of record NW_019384758.1, on the reverse strand, counting down.
TAGTAGTAATGTGTATTAGATGGCTGATCATGCCAATTCCAATTCTAGATCCTCTGAAAACAGACTTTTGTTGCTTCAGCCTTCTAGCTGGTATTAATTTTATAATTGATGTTTAGCCATCATTGCAAATATAATGGGTTTTACGTTGTGTGTGTGTGTGTGTTTTGAATCTTTTCATTTTGTGAATACAGGTAACCCCCGTATAACACGGCACTTCTATAGCACGGATTCACTCTAACACGGTTTGAGTATTGGTACCATCCCCCGTATAACACGGCACTTCTATAGCACGGATTCACTCTAACACGGTTTGAGTATTGGTACCATCCCCCGTATAACACAGTACTTTTATAGCACGGATCACTCTGACACGGTTCGAGAATTGGGTAAAACCCTCATACAACAGGAAATGTAATAAATTTTTACATACTTAAGTAATAATAGTTCACGAAAATTATTATTTTCGTGAACTATTAGTACTTAAGTATGTAAATTTTCTCTTCTCGCCTTCTGTTGATACACGTGGTCCTTCTCGAAACTTGTTTCAATGTTGCCAGATCGCGACGCTTCTGCTTCTGATGTTGCCGAATGTTTTTCCCTTATTCCATACTTGCTTTATTCTTCATAAGTGCTTAGCACCATATAAGGAAATTTATAAAGACCTTTTAACTAGAAGCAAGCAATCTAAAATTACATACATTTTGCAAAAGGTAAAGCATGGATCTGAAGATAATGCAGAAAAATGCTCAGAGGATAAGGATAACTTGCCAAAAAGAAAACGCTCTCGGTTAATTAATAGTGTTTTTAGTGATGACGAAGAAAACATTGTTTAATTTATATTAATATGTATCACTTAAAAAAATTTTAATGAAGATATTTATCTTAATTATGAAAATATACTAGCATGTTTTTTAATTTTTGGAACCTAACCCTCCTTTTCGTATTAGTTCTTTGTTTCGTATAACACGGATTCGCATAACACAGCAATTTTTTGGAACGTAACTACCGTGTTATACGAGGGTTACCTGTACTTAGAGGGTACTCTTAATCATGTCCATCATGGATTTGGCTAAACTCACATGAGAGCAGATGGGCAATGAGGGATTGGATTGATAGGATAAGAAAATGCACATGGTTTACCACGAAACTGGCCCCCATTTAAATGATGTGAGGAAAATCTGGGAAATAGTCAGCCTTTCAGTTGGGTGCAACCAGTGTTTAGTGGCTTTATCACTTGGCTATCAATGGGCAGAAAAACATTACACATGAAAATTTCCAATTCCAATTCCACACTCAAATTCAAGTCACCAGAGTAACAGGTTGGCACCTTTACCCTCTCACTTCCATCTGACATTTGTGAATGCTATAAAAAATTTATTGTCCTCACTACTTATTTATGATGAATAAATTGATAACATTAAAAATTAATTTTTTATATATGACTAGCTAATTATTTATATAATCAATACATGCATACTCCAGCTGGTCTAATTCAAATCCTAATTATTTTAAAAATAAAAAATTCCAGCTTGTTCCAACAAAAATTTTTAAATTTTCTAATGTTTTCAGCTATGTTCGTTCCTGATGATGGCTACGTAGATAGCTGAAAACTTTAAAAAATTAAAAGATTTTTGCTGGAACAGGCTGGAATTTATTTTTACACTTATTCCAGTTAAGAAATTATTAAAATGGCATATTAGCAAATATAGGACAACTAGCAGAAAACAAGACATACTAAATAAAAAAGATAAATATAAGATTGGTCATAAAAAAGTTTCAATTGCAACAGAAATTGGAATTGTTAGCAAGAATGCTGAAAACTATGATCAGAAATATTTTTTACCATCACTTTAATTTTTTTAATGTTCTAAAAGAATGATTACTCTTAAAATTTGATTGATGTAAAGATAAAAATTGAGATCACACATTATTTAAAACACTTTTAATTTTGAACATTTATAAAATGTCATGTTTATCCTAAAGCATTTGATTAAACAAAAAAATTCTGACTGATTTAAATTATGTTGATTTTTAAGTTGCAGATTTGTTTTTTACTAAATTATAATAATAATATTACTATTATTGATATTATATTATTTAAACCAATTGTAAGAAAATATTTATACAAGAGAATAAACAGCATATTTATTTAAATGATAAATAAGGATCTTCCAAAAAGAATGCTAATATTTTAAATTATTGTCACTATGTTAATTATTATGCATACATTAACATACATTAAAACATTGGTAAACTTTCCGAATTTCATACTTTTCCATTACAATTTTTCAATATGTCACCTTGTGTCATATTGAGAAATCAATCAATACTCAAATTCTTCTCACATTCACTACAGCAAACCTGTTGTCACTCCTCCCACAACAGGTGCAATTTTGCAGCTCCTGCAGATTACTCATAATGCACAATAGTGAATGATTCTGACTTTGCAAACTACAGAACACAAAATGCTTTCTCTATTGAAGAGTGGCCATTTTCATTTACAGTGCTTCCTAGAGGCAGTAGACAAGACATTTGAATGCAGATGGGAAATAAAACTTGGAACAGTTCTCTATCAATTTTTGTACATTGCATACTTTTTGGATAATAATTAATATAATTACAGTAATTTATAATAGCAGCATTCATTTTGGGAGATCCCTACTTTATTTTAATTTTAATAAAAATAGAGATACTTTCTGATTAGGATGCCAAATATCTTATTTATGGAAATTTTATTGCAAATATTTAAATGAATAAAATAATTTAAGCAGTACAATTTAGTCTTATAATATATAGGATAGTTTAGATCTTGACCATCCTGTACTAATCTGTTTCACAATCATTATGTTACTGAATGTAATAATTGGAAGTGAGACAAGAATTTAACTTAAATGAAGCTAAAACATTCATTAAAAAAATTCCATTTCATAACTAATTTTAGTAAACAGAAAATAGAAATTTTGCCAAATAAAATAAAACATTTATATTCAATGTATAAAGGCATATACCACAAAGTTATCAGTGAAGCAAACAGTTTGACCTGAAGATGACATTTTACAATGTTGAAAACATTAAAAATATATATGCTTAACTGAATATTTTATGGTTATTTATCTGAACTTTTCACATCCAAATAACTGAATTTTGCTTCACTGATACTTTATGTTGATTAGAAATTATGTAAAAGGTTTTGACTACAGAATAAAGAATTTTCTTATGGATAAAAAAAATTAAAATATTAGCACAGGTTATGCTAACTCCCAGTACATAAAATCTAAGATGGATAACTAACAATTTTACATATCCTGTTTATATTTATACTGCAAACAATTCTCAGTTTAGCTTTTTTAATTGGAAATTAATAAGCAAACTCAAAATAATATGATTTCTCTTTGGCTTTTGTTCAACATGTAAATTAATAATTGAGAATAATTTTGAAAAGAATAAAGATTTAATAATTCTTTTTTAAAAGTTTTATTGAATGATTTAGTTGAATTGACATTTTGTGAGTTGTACATATTCACAATTTTTGTTTTGTGACTTGAAAACACCGATGTTTACTTTAACAGATGAATTCAATAGAAACAGACAGGGAATTTAAATTTAAGCTGTTAACTTTCTACCAAATATTGTTTTTCTCATCAATTTCATAAACCTAAACACGAAAAAAGAATTAATAAAGAGAATAAAAACTAACAAATTATGAAGATGGGTAGCAACAATAATAATAGCACATTATTATTGTTATAATTAAAAAAAAATTAAGACAAAACAAAACATATGATCTATGTACATTTCTTGTGGTGACTGAAAATGTAACAGAAAATTGCATCCGGCATTTTGATAAGTTCTGATGAAATAACTACATCAGCCCTAAACGATTCCACCATTTCATGTACAAAACATTTTATCGTTGGGATAAAAAACTTCCAATTACATCTACACATCTGCATCTTATTAGATGCTGTCCACCTTTATCTGGTACCTCGCTGGATTTTAATCTGTACACCAAAGATAACAGAACTTGCTTGTGCTGTTGTTATCTTGTGCTCCACTGTTTCTAATTCTTTCATATTAAGAGTTTCTCTTGAAGACAGTTGAGCAGGTGATTACGTAAATTACCAGGAATTTCAGTTTGTCATTAGTAATGTCTCTAACTCATTTTAGACCTTTTTCTAGCAATAGCATCTTCTACTGCTTTTAACTGTTTTAATAGTTCTTCCCTTCTAGATGTAGTTGATTTTTTTACAGTATTTACTACATTAGCAGCTGGAGCTGATGGAGTAGAAGCTGCTTTAATATTAGGCCTTGGAGGTGATGCCTGCCGTTTTCGGCTATTATTTGTTGAAGTAACAATGGCAGTTGCCCTATTACGGTCATCAACTGGAAATATTAAATTTAAGCTTTAACAAATCAATCTGATTTTGATTTAATTAGAAAAAGTACTTTACATAAAAACACAAATATAATAAATAAATATTCAAATTTTACTTTCTACTCTTGATACTTTCAATAAATTATCATCATATTGAAAATCCACTGAAAATGTCAATTACAGGCGGCCCTTGACTTTTGCACAATTTTAAAAATTTAACTTTTTAAATATTTTTGTTGATAATGAAAAATTTCCTTCCATGCAGAAAGCTCACACACTAAAAAGTACGGTAACACGCTCTATGTACTCAAACACATATTACTTCCTACAATAATGGACTTCTTGGAATCCTAATCACTATTGTGTTGTTCTGAGCAAAGTTCAAAACATTTTCAGTCTTAAATTAGGGCGTGAGTCAACGTGTTGTATGTTTTACTAATTTATTTGTTTATGTTTAAATATTTTGTCCTTATAAATTGACAATCACAAGTGAAAAACAGAGAAACTGCAGTGATGATATGAACAAAAAGAAATTAAGGACTCAAACTTCATATGATCAAGATAAAGATGGAAATAATTAAATGTTCTGAAAACAGTGAACACAGTAGAGCATCGATTATCCGACCCCCGATCAACCGTCATATTGGTTAACCGACCGCGTTCTAGTCGGCAAATTCAAATGTCCACTAGTGATGTGGCGCAACAATATTTGGCTATGTCTTGGCTACTTTAATATTATTTTTACGTGTTTTAGCTGGCAACACTGGCTCGACCATGAAAGGGAGCCAGTATTTAAACAAGGCTTAATTTTCTAATTTTTAACGATACAATAGCGATGATTATTATTTAAAAAAAATTTTTTGCTAGGCTTAACATTGATGAAAATTGAACGTGAAGTAGGTTAATAGCGATATACTAATATACTAATTACATGGGATATACTAATATACTATACTAATAATGTATTTTTTCATATTTTTCAGTTATCCGACCAACCGCAGACCCCAATTGCGTCGGATAATCAATATTCTACCGTATTTTGCTTCAATCATGTAAACAGATCTACGATATGCACAATTTTGAAAAATAAGAGTAAAATTAAGCAATAAATATTTTAAATACAGTTTTTGGTGCATATTTGTTTACATCCCTCTACTTTCAAACATTCAACATTCACGCACACTTTCAGGAACCAATTATGTGCAAAAGTTGAGGGCTGCCTGTAATCTGTATTGTTATATGATTTTAATTAATGTAGGTCTGGAAGTAAAGATTGGGGAGAGCTCCAGATAGAACTGATAACACATCTGCATGATATACAGATGATGAGGGTTCAGTCCCACTCTAGAATAATTGTTACATCCAAATTTAAATAAATCAGAATTTAAATTTTGATGCAAGACAGCAACCTATTCATCTGTTTTTAGACAAATTATATTATTAATTAATTAAACTGGTATTCAAAACATAGCCCGATAAATCCAGTAATTAATTATTATACTGAAAGAATTTTATAAAACCAAAATATAAAATGAGATGAAATTTTATGTAGACTCTTAATGAAAAATAATCCTTTTTTTCATGAAGACTAATGCAAAATTCATTAAAAAAATAAATTTTAAATATCAACATAAACTTAGAACATCACTTCTGTAAAATAGGGACTTAATGCACATTACATTTATTAATAATAATATACCTTTTTCTGTTATTCTCAATTTATTACTATTATTTTCTCTTTTAAGAACTGCTTTCTCAGAATTCTAGGAAAAAAAAAAATTATATTAAAAAGTTTTTGAATAACTAAACTCACAATAATTTAATTTATCTTATTAATTTACCTTATTTAATAACGTTAACTTTATTGGCTGTTTATGTGAAGTTTGTTTCAATGGATCTTTGTTTGATTTTGGTTGCACTGTTGTACGAGCAGACAATTTTGTGCTATTGCCTAATATTTTCTTTTCCTGTGAGGAAATATCAGTTGGCTCTGATATCCTTTTTTCCTTTTCATTTTCTTTCTCCTTAATTTCTTTAGAAGCATCAATGTTTCCTTGAAGATGTTTAGATTGATGTTCTAGTAACAAAAATTAAACTTAAAATAGTAATAATTGATTGATTTGCTAACTTTAATATTAAATAATTTTTAATGATTTATAAATACAGGAATTGAATAGAACAGAGAAATTACATTAATCTATAATAAATTCTGATATACAAATTTTTTATTCTGTGTGAGAGAAATGCAATGGAACAATATTTTATGTAAATTAAATTGTACCAAAAACAAAATAATTTTCATAAATTTTAAATGTAGATTGCTTACCTAGTCAGCTTTTGTTATCTGGTAAACAGAGACATTTACTTTAAAATTATAATTCTGTATTTTTGCTTCAATGTAAGTTTATGTATTAGCTTCATTATATATAAAACTATTTTAAAAATATCTAAAATACATTTATCGTACAAAAATATATTCTTGTGTAATGTTTATTATGTGTTATTAGCTTTAAGTCAGAAACTTATCAGTAATTTCTACAGGAATAGCTACACATGGAGATTTACAATACAATAATTAAATAACATTTTGCAATAACAAAACAATGTAACTTCAGATTTCGCATACAGGCAGCAAAATATTGCAAATTAAGCTTATTAATTTTGAACTGTGCTGTTAACTATCAATAGAATTCAGTAACCTATAAGATTAAAGAAAAGCAGAGTATCTGAAGATTTGGATGATAAATTGGGATTCACAGATTATCCTCATTTATGTGGGTTCATGTTCTATTGAACTGCATTGTACTGAGGCAGCAATGTACTGTTATAGCATTGGAGAAAAGCATACAGTCAAGTTGATTTAAGTGGAAAGTGAGTAATCAATTACACTGCATTAGATATTATTCTGTAATTAAGGAAGCTGAATAATAACCTTGTATGAAATCTTATGTAAAAATATACATTTAGGAATTAGATCAACTATTTCTTGCAGATAATACTCATTGAAAAAAAAACTTGATTGTATGAACACATTACCTGGACATAAATATAAACCCATTACTGCATATGAAGTATAAATGCTCTAATAGAGAGCTACTCAAACTGGTCTGCAATAAGATTTCACTTAAAATTTCATATTTTTATATAGTATATAGTAATAAACTATATATATTTTTAAAAGTATTTTAACAATATGTTAATTTATAACTTTTGATTTTCTTTATTATTTAAACACTTAGTGTCAGAGTTAGACTGGCAATCAGAACCAGGAAATCTATGCATTTGTAGCTAGAACTATTTTAAGATGATCAATACAAAATCTTTCTCACTTGTTTCTAGCCATTTATACACGAGTATGAACATTTTCGGCCTTCTTCAGGTACACTGTGATCTGTTAGAGCGTCGGTTGGTAGAAGTTTAAACGCTGCCAATGTTTACCTAGCTGTCGTCTTACCAGTGACATCATTGTTGATGATAGGTATAGACGATACCGAGGGTGCAAAATTCTTTCTTTTGGTAAAAAAGAGGTGTGCTTTCCCATCTACGGTCATTCGCACACTTCTTCTTACTGTATCGTTAACTATTTATGGCGTCAACTATGATGTCACTCCCCATTAACCCCCTATCGTGATAGTGCTTCTTTACGTAGCACACTTACTTTACAATTTATTCCCCAACTTTAGCGAGTACCCCATCATGAACTATCTGCACACCTCTCTTTTTTACCAAAAAAAAGAATTTTTCGCCCTCGGTATCGTCTATACCTATCATCAACAATGACGTCACTGGTAAGATGCCACCTAGATAAACATTGGCAGCGTTTAAACTTCTACCAACTGACGCTCTAACAGATCACAGTGTACCTGAAGAAGGCCTATTAAGAAGGCTGAAAACGTTCGTACTCCTGTATAAATGGCTAGAAACAAGTGAGGAAGTTTTTGTATTGATCACCAGGAAATAACTTGAAAACAGCCCACAAATCCACTTTTACAAAATGATAGAACTAAAAAATCAAATTATATGCCTTTGTGTTCTTATCTTATGTTTAGTACATAATTTGTCTATAAGGACTTATTTTATTACTAGGATTTATTATACTGATGACTTTGTTCTATAGGTTGTGAAATAGATTTGAGCACTATAAAAATAAAGAAAAAGGAAAGAAACAATTTTAAAAGACAATTATATGAACATATCCACATAGCAAGACAAAAGAATAAAATGAACAACAATTTAGGAAGAGAAATACACCAATCATGGAACAGAATCATCAACAGAGGGAATGAGGGGTGGAGGTATAAAAGGAGAGTTAATCTTGTGATAAGATAATGTTCGAGTAATGATGATGTAAGTTTTAAAAATGTTTTAAACTACCTTTTATGAATGTAACTTATAGCTATTGTTATTGTATACAGAAATATTACAGGTATGATTGGATTTGTGCTACTTATGCTTTTGAATGTTGATATATTTAAACATAAAAAAATTGTAAGTTTTATTTTGTCTTTTATTATTTTACTGTCGGAAATTTTATAAACTTTTGTAGTACAGCTGTCCCTTGATAATCCGACAGGTATGAAACCAAAGGGGTGTCGGATTACCGAAAGGGATTACATATTTGGCATTGTTTTGCTAGCAGTAGCCTACAATATTCCCTACTCCAACTGTTCAAACAGAACTGCTCATGGAAAACACACGAAATGTGTGTTATTGTGTAAGAATTGGGTGGGGAGATTCACGTCGCAACATGCTTCTGTGCAAGCAGACACGTAACGGGGATGGGCACCTTGACGGGAGGTGCGTCGGACTACTGAGCATGTCAGATTACAAAATGTCGGACTATCAACGGACAGCTGTAATTTTATATTTTGTTTTAGAAATTGTTGTTCGTAAACCTGCTGATGAGGTACATACAGGTCCGAAACACAATGATATCGTTTAATGTGTGTTCAGGTGAAAAATAAAGACCGTTTTTTTCTGATATGTTTTCTTGAATTGCAGAACAAAGTCATCAGTACAATAAGTCCTTGTAGACAAATTATATACTAAATATGATTAGAACTAAATTTCATTATTGTATTTTTCTAATTCAGTCTTTAAAAATGCATTTGAGCTCTGTTCTCTGTTTTATAACCAATTTTATTTTTAATTTCACAAAGTTACTGGTCTCTGAGGGATAAGAAATAAGAAAAACCTGATCTATAAACATAAATATGAGAATCACTGCTCTAGTATTTTGTAGGGCTGCTTTCAACTATCATAATGATAAGGAAATGGTTCTTTATTGGTACAATCGAGAGTTACTACAGTAAGATTTTCCCCCTAGCTTAAAAGATCAAGTCTTAAGTTCAGTCTTAACTTTTGCACTTTGTTCATCTTTGTATACAGCACATGGTATAATCTGTGGGGTTAAGATCAGAGATCTCTACTTGGTCAGGGAAAAAGTCAAATCCCATTAGCTTCAAACCAATCATGAGTGAACTGTGATGATTAGATGGCAGCACTGTCTTACTGGAAAATCTATTCATCATCACAAATGATTGGACCATTTGGAAGCAGATGATTTCCTAGGTCTGATGCTTGGTGGAGTTGAAACAACAATCAATACATTCCAGAAATGTCTTTCTGCCAGCACCAAAGAGTGCCAAAATCAAAGACAACCAGTTCAGCGACAATTTGGCCCTAATCTTGCTGGATGATGTGCACTTTATGAAATGACCATATCTACCTGGTGGGATGTTGATTTAGCCTGTCCATAGGTTACAAGATTTGTCAAATAAGTGATTAACAGTACAGCATCCAATATGTTTAGCTATATCAGCACCAGATAATTATGCTTCATGAAGACTCAAATTCAGTCCTGTATATTCCTCTTGGCATATCCTGTTTGTTGTTGGAAAGTTAAATTTCACATATGGTACTTAGTTGTATTAAGTCCATTAAATTGTGGATTTACTGCATTACACTGATGTGACTTAATACTTTCATCTAGTGCATATTAGCTTTACAGTAATGTATTATTTATAAGAACATAGAAGGCAAAAATGTTATTGCCAGTTTATTACATTAAAGTTATTCCCTATAGGTGTAATTATTTTAAGATAATTTCTGCTGTAGTGTAATCAGTTACTTACTTAACATCAAAATCATCTTGACTTTATGTTTTTGTCCAACACCGTATACAATTCAACAAGTTTAAATATTTTAAACATCTAAAAAATTCTGTTGTTGAATTTCATTGTTTGTATTTTTTTTATTAAGTATTGTGAAATATAAGAATTATTTAATGAATAATCTTAATCAAACCTTAAATGTTTGATAAACTTTCTTCTGGTTCTGATGTTTTGCTTTAAAACTGCTGTTACCTTTATTTTATTTATTAAAATCTCATGAGATTTTATTAAAGATTTTAAAAAAATGAGATTAAAGAAATTCTTATGAAAGATTTTGTAAGTAATTTTTAAAAAATTGCAGAAAATTATGAAGATTATTACTACCTTTCTTTGAAGATACCTTCACTGGACCAGCTTTTACCGACTCAGAACCACTTGAACTATGAGATAAACTGCTTGAAGCCGAAGATACGCTACTCATACTAAGACTTCTTGAAAATGACCGAGAAGGTGAACGAGATGCAGATCGAGAAATGGATGGAGAAGGCGAGCGAGAAGAACTCGACCTACATGAAATCATTTTTACATTAATAATAATGAAATTAAACAATACACTAAGAGTGATACAATAAAAATATTCACTTATGCTGATAATTTGATTAGGAACTACCAATTATTGAGTTAACAGTAAAGTTATTCTCTTTATTATAAGGATTAATATCATCATAGTATCAATAATTTACAATTATTTCTTACTCTGCTATTATATATAAAAGTTTGTCTTATATAAAGCAAGAATAAATATGCCATACATAAACTATAATAATTATTTTTTTAATAATTATATTGTTTTGAATTGAAAAGCTAACAAATTAATTAGAACTTTATTGCAGATATCAATAAATTGCTTTATATCAATTTATTCATTGCATATAGATCTAAAAGGCTTAACACTGTTGAACAGAAAGAAAAATTAAGAGTTATATAAATTTCTAAATGCAAGAAAATATATTTCTTAATAGAAAATTAGTATATCATATTAGTATACTATTATATGTTAACAGACAATTGATTTTTCTAAATTAGAAAAAAAAATCGCTGTATAAATATAAAGATTTTTTGTTTTAATGTTCATCACCATATAGATTTAAAAGATTATTTTTAGTTCAGTCATTGCATTGCATATCATAAATATGAAAATTTCTTAAATTGTATAACAGATGTTGTTTTGTTTAAAACTAGATAAATTCAGAATATATAGTAATTTTTCTAAGATATCATAGGAACAGTCAGATTCTGGGTTTAACTGGCTACCTTTAGCCAAATTACTTAACTGGCCATAATAGTCCAATAAAGAATCTGGCTATTTGTTTGATATATAAATTAATTCATCAGGTTGTTGTGTATATTATGATTACTGGGTTGCAATTTTCAAATTGCAGGCCTATAAATTCCCACTGTCAATGGCATCCATCTGACATTCCTTAATCTCCTTATCTCAACAGGAAAAATATAAATAAACATATATGTTATCTATTTATTTATATGATAAATTGTACTGCTTCAATATACTTTCTAGCTGTATAAAAATATTGTTACTATAATTTTTTTATATTTTATAATAATTTGCTTTTTGTACTTTACATATTCAGATGGTATCTAGACTAAATAATTACATGAGTACCAAGACACTTTGCTTTGTCTAAATTATGATTAGACAATGACTATTCTTATGTTACATCTTTCTAATTTAACCATATGAAAAATGGTAAATTTTTTATATTCAAATAATGATATAGTTCATAAAAAATTTCAGTTGCCATTTTTATTAATAGTTGAATGAAGCTTCATAATAAAAATCAAAATAAGTTTTAAATATTCATGACATTCCAACAATCAATTATAGACTATTATGAATTAACAAAATACAAATAAAAAATAATGTAAAATGTCAGTAAATTCTGAAAAACAGTGAAGATGCCCTGCCTCCTGCAGTATCAAATATTCAGGCAAAATTTACTTTTTTATGTAAAAATAAACAAGTGCATCCATCTCAATAGTATGCAATTTGCTTTTGTCTTTAAGAAATGGCAAAATAATATATATATCAAAGAATTGTTTTGGAATAAACAGTTTTATGATTTATCAATAATAAGCGACTTTAATTGTATACTCATTTTACATACTGGGAGTGGCATAGCATTCTCTCAGGTAAAGGGGTTGGGTTGGCAAATAGGAAAGCTTAAGAAGTCCTAATCTAAACTTTATTTGAATTTGTATTTTAAATTATGCCATAAATAATACTTAAGGAGTACAGTGGGTGATCGGTTAACGAACAGATCGCATAACGAACACTTTCGCGAAAGATTTTTATGTTCGGACAACGAACACATGATCGGATAACGAACACCCCACAGAACAAACACAAGAAGAAGCGACGTAAATTAATGAATACCGATTGGTCTTCCCTTGTCTTCGGGCAACAATTCGAAACTTTTCGGAGTGTGGGAGACGTCGACATCGACGCTCAAGCCGATATATACCGATCGGATATTATTCCTCCGAACTTTGAAACTCTTCCTTGTAATTTCAGCCTTTTATTTTTCTGACAAAACAATTATTTTATGTATTCGTGAGACTGTCGGGTAGGCACTCGTTAAGTTTTGCGTCTGTTTTTCTTTTCGAAAGGTGAGAGTATAATAGCAAAGGTAGAGAGTGGGCAGAAGATGCCTAATGTTGCTGGGCAGTATGGCGTAAACAGGTCTACAGTAGGCTGAAGTTCAATCTTATTTAAGAAACATACTGTATAATCAAGAAGACTCAAGCAGCTAAAGGAGTAACAAAAATCACATCTGAGAAATAAAGAATATCGAACAGTTCATAATGGAACACGAAATGGATCTGACGACAGAAGAACGCCAAGAACTCTTGAATGAAGAACACCAAGAAACTCGGCGAGATATGTTTTCTTCTGAAAAAGAGGATTAATGCCGATATCTTATATTAAAGATCCTTTGAAGAAGTGGGAGGATGTCAGAACAACGGTCTTAGAATGGCATCCAAACCAGGTTAAGGCTTGGGGATTTCTGCAATTGCAATGCTATTAATTACTTACGAAAAATCCTGAAGAAGAGAGAAAAGCAATCGACATTAGACAGATTCTTTAACCCTTTCAAACAAAAAAAAAACACGACTAATAAAAACGCAAGACTATGTATGTATGTATTTTTATCATCAATACATATAAATAAAGGTAGTAAGAAAGTATATATTTTTTTATTTTGGGGGGTCTCCAGAACCAATTAATCAAATTCCCATAGAAACCTATGGTAAATCGATAATCGGTTAATGAACAATTCGGATAGCGAACAAAGTCTTGGAACGGATTACGTTTGTTAACCGATCACCCACTGTATTTAGTTTCATTTTTTAAAATGAATTTTATATTATAAATTATTATTAATTAAAATAACTGGAACATAACAGTAATTGAGAACTAAATAAAATCTATATTTTATAACTGCTAGTTCAATTCCAGTAATATATCATTTGGTTCAATCAATGTATAGAATAAAAATAAACAAGAAAAAATATATTTTATTGTGAGATTAGATATAAGTTACAATACAATGTCATCAAAATAGTAATTATTTGCTATCATACACTTTTGCTAATATCCGTGCCATAACTAGAAGTGTTCCTGAAGCCCATTTTTTTGGACATTTATTAGATAACTTGTAATGAAACACACTCAACTTCCTGTGATAATGCAAGATAACACTCCTTTAATGTCAGAAAGAGAAAAAAAAATTCACCAAAGTAAGATTAGGAGAGAGGATGAATGTTGAGCACAAAAATTTTGTTTTTGCCAAATACTACTGGACTTTGAACACTTGCATTGCATGTGTGTTGCACATCATCTTGAAATTATCACAGAGGATCTTGGATATAGAGATGAAATAATCATTTGAACCAAAGTGTCTATTAATTTCAAATGATCTAATCTAATTTCCTCCTGAATCCTAGTGATAACTTCTGCATTACCTGCTGTTGCCCATCTTCCACATCTGTATCACATCTCTTACCACTCAAATATTCAGGTCTTTGACAGTGTCTTCACCAAAAATCATTCTTAACAATTTTGAAGGTTTGCTACAAGATATCCTGAACTTACAGCAAAATTTCCATTTTGGACATTTCAAATTTCAGCAGCAGCCATTTGATGCACTACCTTTACTGAGATAGTGTTCTTGTATCTTAGTGAATATGCTTAACATACTTTAGCTTGTTAAAATTTGTTATTAAATGTTAAAATTTCAACTACAGCACATGAAATGATCAACTGATTGAAGCTGTCACCACTTGAAATTTCTATTTATTTTTGATTATGTTGTATATATTATTTTAATGTGAAAAAAAATATAGGTAACAATTCTTTAATAGATAATATAGAAAGAAATCACAATCAAAATGTTAAAAAATTATTTTATTTGAATGTTTATTTGGAGTATAAGAATTTGCAGTTTACTAAATACAAAAATTCAGAGTTTGTTACATAAAAAAATAGACTATTTTTATGCTCAAAATAAAATATTCTTCATGGTAGGAGTGCTATTTTGCACATAGTAGTAATGAGAATAAACTAAAAATTGAGTATGTATCAAACTAATCAAAGAAAATGAAAAGAAAATAAAGTACTCTTGTTATTACTCAAAAATAGAAATAATTAGCAACTTTATAGACATGACAAAATTATAGTTTTGAATACAAAAACCAAAATACCTATAAGAAATTACATATAATGATAACATTTAAATTGGATTTATAGTATTAAAAATCAGTTGCTATTTATACATAGGCTAGCCAGAAAGAAACATCTGTTTGGTTATTAAAAACATCAGTACAATGAAGAAATTTTATTACACAACTTAAAATCACACTTTTGCACTACTTTTCAATGTAGTCTCCAGCCAAATTTAAACACTTGTCATAGTGCATTACAAGTTTTTGCATTCAATTTCATAGAACTTTGCTGCCTGTGATTTCAGCCATGCCAATGATTACTTCATGAAGAAACATTTGTGAAATCTATGGAAACTCACTAGAAAGTTCCAAAATTGTGAATAGGGAATTCTCTCTAACTTTTTCATAGATTTTATGTACAAATCAAGTCATCATAGATAGCCAGCCACTTCACTGCTGATTGTGAGCATCTGTCCTTCCATTTTTGAACATATGGCATTATTGTCTCACTCCACCCTAACTATGTACTTTCCATAAACTTCATACAGTTGACAATAGATTTCAGCATCTTTACAGTTTTTCGGCTAACAGAAATCTTATTAAATGCCATTCAGAATTCTGCCAGCTATGAGGTATGCTCACACCTGACAGGATTCTGAATGGCAGTTGAGGCAAGACAACAGAAAGCACAACCTGCACCCTTCCACAAAGGAGGCATACTGACTCACTCTACACTGCTGCCATAGTACCATTATCTTCACTACTGCCAGTACCACATGAAAACAGAAATTACTTTCTGGATAGTCCTTGTATATTATTTTAAAATTATATTAGAATTTTAAAAAATTATTTAATAATTAACATATGGCTAGGTAGTTCTTTTTAATTTAACACAATGATAAAAAAATAAAATTTTCTTCTCTTCATTATTCTTATTAATATAAATTGTGTTTTTCCAATCAAAAATAATTAGAGGAGTTATTACAAATAGATTCTTTACCTTATTTATAATTTTACTCCACATTTACACTAAAAATCAAGAATATACATATATGATACAACAGACAAAATATAAAATATAATTATACATAGTTAATGAATCAATGAATTCTCAAAAAAGATGCACCATTTTCTAATATACAAAACATTTACAAAATCTGATGTATCGGGTATTTGCTATATCAGTGGTTCTCTATGTTTCTCATCTCACAGATCCTCAAAACCTCCACAGCATGATGGACCAGTGGTTCCCAAACTTTTTTGATTCTAGGCACCCTTGCTAAATACAGAGTTTTCCAAGACACACTATATCAAATTTTAACAAGCACATTAAATTCTAACATTATAAAAACTTTATAACATTTTGTGGCATCCATGAGGAAGCCACAGCACACACTTTGGGAACCGCTGGTATATACAATAGTATTTTTAAACAATTCTTATAATTTGAAAATCCATCCATGTACTGTTGCAAAAAAGAAAAAAATAGAATTTGCATTTGATTTAATATTACAGTGGTACCTCAGGATACGAAATTAATCCGTTCCGAAACTGAGATCGTATCATGAAAATGTCGTAAGGTGGATCATCTTTTCCCATACGATTACATGTAAAACCAAATAATTCGTTCCAACGCGAAAAACATACTCAAATTAAAGCCAAGTAATACATTAAAAAAA
>NW_019384758.1:268348-274888 GCF_000671375.1 Centruroides sculpturatus | reverse complement strand
GGCAGTACACTTTCAAATCAATTGTTAAATTGTCTGGTAAAAGCACCAAAAAAAAAAAATTTCCTTAAAATCCCACCAAAAAGAGCAGCTCTCTTTAAGAACATGTGGAACCCATATATCAAGCTTTGAAACAAAACCAATTTGTTTCAAGTAATCATAAACAGTTCAATTTGACAAATTTAATCTCTTAGTGATTTCACGTGTTGTTATTTGGCAGTTTGGTTCAATCAGTACCTTTTTCATTGGCTTCAACTGGCCAACCAGAACGTGGTGCATCTTCAATATTGAAATTGCCAGAATGAAATTTTGTAAACCAGTTTTGGCACTGTCGTTCTGTCAATACATCTCCATACACGTCACACAATCTTTTTCTCGCTTGAACAGCATTCTTACCTTTTTGGTAA
Organism: Centruroides sculpturatus; assembly: GCF_000671375.1. Classification (NCBI taxonomy): domain Eukaryota; kingdom Metazoa; phylum Arthropoda; class Arachnida; order Scorpiones; family Buthidae; genus Centruroides; species Centruroides sculpturatus. The sequence goes on along the minus strand of NW_019384758.1, from coordinate 274,484 downwards.
TAAAAGAGCAAAATATGCCGAAAATGCTGCTTTCGATCTTCTATATTTGATGGGACACAAAAAATAAACAAAATTTTTTACAAATAAGCCTTAAAATGCTAACTGTCAAAATATATAATGATAATATGGTTTAGAATGAAAATGGCAGGAAAAATATGACCAATCCATCTAGTGGTAAAAAAACGAACTTACTTTCTGAACAACCCAATAGTTATTCAATAGTCAGATTATTACACTTTACCAAGAATAATGTGTAATAATATAAAATAAAATAATTTTATTTTATTAATTTTATTTCTGTTATAAATAATAATTTTAATTTCTGTTTAAATCAAGTAAAAAATATATGTAGATCAATTAACTATTCTACGATTTTACAAAATAGTTTTAAAATTATATCTTGCTCCATTTTTGCTTTGTACTCTTATTAAAAAATGTTGCACCTACTGAGAAATGATTAAAATCTTATGAATTTGACAAATTATGTTTGCACACTTATATCAGCTATCAAGTAATGAAATGTTTCTCTCTCCTGCATTAAAAAATCAATTTAATACTATATCTATAAAAAAATATAAACTAATGAGCTATGTTCTTAACTGAAATCATGTTTACTAATGGAAAAGAAAATGATTGTCATTTTAATAATTTTATCACATATCTAATTTTAAAGCATAATAAGGGACTTAACATCAATTTGACACTTAAATGATCAAATTAATCAAAAATTATCCAAGAAACTAATTCAGATATTTCAAATCACATTAAATTGAAATATTTCATGATTCCACACAAATAAGAAAGAGTATCAAATTTTGAAAAATTATAAAATAAATGTTTGAATATATGTTTTTTTTATTTATTTTAGTTATAGAAATTCATTAAAATTATCATTAAATTAATGTAAATTAAAATAATTATGATTCAAAAGTCATTTTGTGAGTATTTTCTTCAACAAATTACTAATTTTAATTTATATAAGAATTAATGCATGCAAACTATTCATTCACTTTGCAATTCAAATTAACACAATCTTAAACTATTTTATACTCATTTCATTTTAACTGTTATACTCATTTCATTTTAACTGTTATACTCATTTTGTCCAATAAACCATCACCAATGGAATTTATGCAATTACAATATTATTGTTATTTGTTTTATCTTTTCAAGGATTCTGACATTAAACTGATCCAAAATTAATTGATCTGCAGAGAAAATAACTTAAATATCTTAATTCCTTCTGACAATAGTATCGTGTCCTATATATGCATAACTATGATGTTACAATTAAATGTTTATTGTTTATTAGTTAGTTTAAATAGCCACATAAGCTTCAAAAATATTTATATAAAAATCCTCATACATGATGCAAATTATTTTTTATACACTTAAAAATTCATTAAAAGATTTTAAAAAAAGATTAAAAATGTCTTTATATTTTATCCCATCTTCATACTTGAGGAATATAATGCAGTCTTATGACAACATTAAGTTTTATTTGGAGGCTTAGGATAAGAGCCTTCAAATAAAGGTCAATTATATGGTAAGACTTACATTCCTGAGATCTGTAGACATATAGGATAAAATGTATAAACATTTTAATTATCTTCAACAATTTTTTTTTTTTTTTGTAAATTTTTAAGCACATATTTATTGTCCTAGCAATTTTATTAACAAATTACTTTTGTGTCTATCAGTATCGGAAAAGTTACTCCCTAAGAAAATCACTATTATTTTGAATTCTAATGTAATCTAACCCACGTAAAAAAATGTTTCAACTTATAGAATTACTTAGTAGTTTCAAAGAAAATCACACCAATAAAGAATATATTAATATCTCTGATAATATACTTCATGCTATCATGCAAATATTCAAAGGAAATCAATCATGTCCTTACCTGGCAGTTTTCCATTTGCTATATATTAAAATGAGAGAGAAGGGAATATGTGTATTACTATTTTCTTTATTTGGTTTTATTTCATAGTGGGAACAATAAAATAATAATATGTTGCTCTTACCTACTAAGTGATCTTGATATGGAATGGCTAGATTCACTTCTACTAAATGAAGGACTTCGATATCCCCTTAAAAAAACATTACTCTGATTGAAATTTAATTTCACTTAATATATTAATCTTTTTTGTAGCAGATGTATAAAAGTTAGTGTTGATGAACAAAGAATCAGTTCATGAAATCAAATCATTTACTGATTAAGTACTTTTATGTTTAAATTATTTATTAAGGCAATTTATAATAAAAAAAAATCTAATAAGAATTAAATATGATTAAAAATTTTCTCATTTAAGGTTGTATGAAGTGTTTAATGATGTTTGTAATGTATTCTGATACTGAAAGTTAAGTACATTTTAAAATGATTATATATAAATTCGTTTTTGAAATTTGTAGATAGGACTACGAACAACAAGGGAAGAAAATATATCAAAGAAAATAAGTTGACTAAAATTTTATATTATTAAAACACAGATAACTGACATGAGATTGATTACTTTTGAATTTTTTGAAATATTCAACTAATAATTACACTTTTTTAAAAGAAGTCTCAGTCTTTTAATAAATCATTAAATTTTATGTCTTTCAGCAGTTATACACTTATTCTAACTATGATAAGAATTTAATAATGTTTTTTATATAAACAAATTTTTTTTTCATTTAAGAGTTAAAAAGTAATTTCTCAAATTTCTTTTTGAAAGTATTTTTCACTGATACTTCAAAATAATTTGAAATTTAATTTATATAAAATGTAAATAAAACAAAACTTTTAGTAGTATAAAATTTTTATTTTATTAGTACTCCAATAAAGCAATAATTTAGAATAATATTCTAAGATTTAAAAAAATTATCAAAATATTATAAATATTCAAAGCACATTTGATATTATAATATTGAATACAATTAAATTGATAAAGATAATTTTATTTAAAAATCCCATGTTTAATGATTTAAATATTTTTGAAACTATAAATTATATATATATTTTTTTGTTTTGATGATCATCAGTTTGTATTGACAGTTTCAAATATTACATCATCATCATCATCATCAATATTAAAATTAGAATATTCAAGTGTGTTTTACTACAAATAAAAAAGTTCTTATGTTTTAACCCATTAATATTAATGATACATTTATGAAGAAATAGTTTATAATTTCAAAAATGTTTAAGTTGTTAAAGATGTTTTATGACTTTATTCAGAAAATACAGTTTAATTTATTAAGAAAGTGCTAACAAGTTTCAAATTTATTATACTACAATAAAAGACACTGAAAATTATAAAATTTTTTTTACAACGTAAATGAACGATGCAAAGATTATATATAATTGCACATTTATTGTGCCTAGCCACTTTTTTTTCTATAATTATGCATTTAGTAAGGAAGTTAAGTTAAAATTACTTGGTAGATGTATGTAAATTAAATACATACTTTCAATAAAATTTTCATAAATAATAACGCATGTGATTTATTCTAGAATTATTAGTTGTATATATTTTCATTTTGAATAATATTTCATTTACTATAAAAAAACTCTCAAACTAGTGATACAAAAAAGTATAAAAATATTTTTAATTCACTATTCTTGGTTATATAATGTAAGATTACAAAGATAATTTTTAATAAAATTTTATTATTTTTTAAATTGTGTACAAATTATATACACTTAATTTGAAAGTATTGCTATAATTTAAAACACTTAATAATAATTAGCATAATAATTTGAAAGTATAAAAATAAATAATTTATTTTTGTACTATGAAATAATTTTTCAAATACTCAGTTTCAAATATTATTAATTACATATTTTATAAAATACTAAAAAGAATCAAAAAGTTATGCTGATCTTTCTTATATTAATATTATTAATCAGAAATAATTTAGACTGAAAAATCAATTCAAGTTTACAAGTACTTTATCAATAAATCAAACTGATCTAATGAACTGTTTCTTATGTCCCTCAATCAAATTAAGAGGTAATGAATAGGTATGTATCAAATTTCCTATAAAATTCTTTTTAAATTTTACTATCTGTGTGTTTGAAAAATCTGAATTTATGATTTGCAATGGAAGAAATAAACAACATTTTTATTCAGTACTAGTATTTTTATTATTTTTTTTTTTACAGAAATAGCTTTTACTTTTTAAATTAAAATGCTACCCTCAAAAGTAATTAAAAAAATTATTTCTATAAAAACTAAACATGTTAAAAATTTTAATAAAAGATTTATAAATTAAGAAATTATTACCTTACTGCTTCAGGTTTTTTTGCAACACTTGGTTTCTTAGTGACTGGTGGAATAATATATTTTCTAGGTTCAGCTGCAGGCAATTCCCTTGGCCTAGATTTCAATGGAATACTAATAAAGAATAAAATAATAACTTTCCTACCCCTTTTTTATGCTTGAAATAAAATATGAAATTCTTACACTGGTGAAGGAGCAGGAGGACGTTTTCTATCATTGGCTCTTGGCTTACGAGGAGAACGTGAAAACGATCGTCTCCTTGGGGATGGTGAACTTGAATATGAATGACTAATAAGAAAAATTATCATCATATAATGAAATAATATTTAGTTTTTTCATGATACAAACATACCTCCTAGATGAATAATAAGATCTTCTAGAAGAGGAACTACGAGAATAACTATATGATGATCTTGATGATCTAAAATAGACACAAAAATTTAGTTTTTAAGCTATTAAAATAAATTCAAATAAAGGACAAAATATTTTCCTAATTAATTTAAAATATCTGAATAAAAGAAACCAATGTATGATGTATTAGATCATACACATTCATTATTCAACATCTCAATTAATACAGAATTTTAAAAAATTTGTTCCAAAAACATTTGAAGTCCAATAAAAATACTGTCATAACTAACTGTAGGCCTTAAAATTTATTATTTTTAACAAATAGAAAAAAATAACTTTTATTATAAATCCATTAAATAAATCCTAAAATAAAAACAAATTTATTGGAGAAATATTTGTTTTTATTTTCAAAAGATCAAATTAATTATATCAAATAAATTAATTTTATTAAGCTTTGAAATATTTCTGGAGTATTTTTAGCAATATAACAGGTATTTAACAATGAAATAATTTAAAAAACAACAAAAACAAAATATAATTAAACAAATATTAAATTAACAATGAATTTAAAAAATTCTACATATCTAATTGTGAAAAATTGTTTTACAATTAAAAATTTCAAAAATACTAACTGCCACAACAAATTTTATTTCATAGTTATTGTTAAAGAAATCCTAATGTAAAATACATATAATTTCTTTAAAATCAATTTTAATAATCCTGTCATTTTTTTCTCACCCTTTTCCATACAAAGTCAGTAGAAAAAATTAAGTACCAGTGTTTCATGTTGATATATCTGCTGAACTTTTGTTTGTGAAATACTTATCAGAAGCTAACTATAATGAGCAAAGATTTTTGAAAGTGTGTTAAAGTTTAATTCTGTTCCATTAATAAGATGTTAATTTACTTACAGAATTAAAATATTATTAAAATTCCATTTTACTATTATCAATGCCTTGATTGATTTATTCAAAAATGCTACATACAATTTCAGCCAACTTTGTCTCTAATTTCTAATAATCAGCTGACAGATTAAAATGTGTTAGAATCATTGAGGAAACATTATGCATATCAATATAAATTTCTTTCTAAAAAATTAATGTAATAGCATAAGTCAGTCAGTCAAATAAATAAGAGAGACTATTACCAATAAGTTATTTATTAAAAACAAACAAATAATAAATGATTTATTTGTTTGTTTTTAATAAATAACTTATTGGTAATAGTCTCTCTTATTTATTTGACTGACTGACTTATGCTATTACATTAATTTTTTAGAAAGAAATTTATATTGATATGCATAATGTTTCCTCAATGATTCTAACACATTTTAATCTGTCAGCTGATTATTAGAAATTAGAGACAAAGTTGGCTGAAATTGTATGTAGCATTTTTGAATAAATCAATTAAGGCATTGATAATAGTAAAATGGAATTTTAATAATATTTTAATTCTGTAAGTAAATTAACATCTTATTAATGGAACAGAATTAAACTTTAACAGTTACATTATTTATAATAAA
>NW_019384758.1:229817-267146 GCF_000671375.1 Centruroides sculpturatus | reverse complement strand
TGGAGTTTTCTGGGTTTTCTCCACATCTGTAACACCTGAATAGGGGTCAGTTACCCTATTCAGGAAGGCATTCACTCTAGGCCAATTGCCCGAGTGTTGCATTGCCATAATTTAATAAAACAAACAAAGAAACTTAAAAATGTTAACAAAATTCATTTATAATCTTAGTTCGAAACATGTTTATCTCAATCTAACTTTATAATATCAAGTATCTTTATTTTATATAATCTTATTTAAATTACAATGGTATACATATGTACTTATTCTTAATTTTAGGTCAAAGACTCCAAAGGGAAGACGTAGTCGTTCAAGGGGGCGTTCCCGGCGATCATATTCATCTGTTTCTTCTCGATCATATATATCACAGTAAGTTAAAATTTTTTGTTAGAAATTAATTTTATTCAGAAAAGTATTAAAATCAAATATAAAGCAGGATTCTAATAGAATTTTAAAAATAAATTAATTAAAATTAAAATTTGTTAATTATAAATCTATATAATTCATCAACTGATAAAGCCAGCATGACTGAAAGATTAAAAATTTAATTTAAATATTTATGTGAATGATAAAAAATGTTTTAAAACAATCAAATAAGAATTAATTATATTTAGTTATTAATTATAAAAAATTTTTGAAAGACAATAATAAATGATTTATTGTCTTTCAAAAAAGAATTTCTCAATTTACTTGAAGAAAATTCTTTTTGTGGAGATTTAATATTTGTTACTTTAATTAATAACTAAATATAATTAATTCTTATTTGATTGTTTTAAAACATTTTTTATCATTCACATAAATATTTAAATTAAATTTTTAATCTTTCAGTCATGCTGGCTTTATCAGTTGATGAATTATATAGATTTATAATTAACAAATTTTAATTTTAATTAATTTATTTTTAAAATTCTATTAGAATCCTGCTTTATATTTGATTTTAATACTTTTCTGAATAAAATTAATTTCTAACAAAAAATTTTAACTTACTGTGATATATATGATCGAGAAGAAACAGATGAATATGATCGCCGGGAACGCCCCCTTGAACGACTACGTCTTCCCTTTGGAGTCTTTGACCTAAAATTAAGAATAAGTACATATGTATACCATTGTAATTTAAATAAGATTATATAAAATAAAGATACTTGATATTATAAAGTTAGATTGAGATAAACATGTTTCGAACTAAGATTATAAATGAATTTTGTTAACATTTTTAAGTTTCTTTGTTTGTTTTATTAAATTATGGCAATGCAACACTCGGGCAATTGGCCTAGAGTGAATGCCTTCCTGAATAGGGTAACTGACCCCTATTCAGGTGTTACAGATGTGGAGAAAACCCAGAAAACTCCATATGGCCAGCCCAACCTGGTGAGGTGCAAACCTACGACTGAACTCCTAGTGTTCAGGGAATGGAAATGCTTGGTTACTGGTGGGCTCATTTTTAACAGCAATATGAAATCTTTCGTGTATAAATGCTAAAATAAACTATTTGATTAACTATATGAACATAAGTGATTTCAAAAAGGGAAATGTTGCTGTTCTTGTGTGAGTGAGAAATTTTTTTTAAGTTGGTGATACAGTATTAAGCAGGAAATTGAGTAGTGATTTACCAAGGACTAATTTTATTACTTTTAGTGCTTTGGCAATTGAAATAAATTCTGTCCATTGCAATGTACAGTACACCTGGTAAGAAGAGAAAAAAAAATTAAAGATTAAAGATTTTAGATGATAGCATTACAGTTACACCTTATTTGGAAAGTACTTCAAAGTGCAAAATTTAAGAAGTTAATAAAAAATGACAAATTGCAAAATGAAAGAATAAATTTGTGCAATTTAAAAATTGACAAATTACAATTACAATAAAAAAAAATTTGATTTCAATTTTATGTTCATACAAACAATATAACTTCTCAGAAATTAATTTTGGAATTTATTAAAAGTCAAAATATAATTATTTTTGTTTATTCCTTATTATATTAAAAAAAATTTCTAGTTCAAAGTTGAATAGTATAATTTTTTGTCACTGAAAGGTAAAGTTCATAAAGTTGCAGATATTGATTGTAAATTTTTTAAAATCAAATTGTTGTTATGTATTTAAATGTGATTATTAAATCAAAACTGCATAACTATTTTAACTAATATGAAAAAATCAGGTTTATAAATTTTCTGTTTGTTAGTTTTGTTGGTTGATATTATTTTTTTAAAGTAATGAATAATAATTGATTAAAAATATGCAAAAATTTTTTCTTTCATTACAATGTTATCTCAAAACTTATGAAAGAAAAAAAAAATACAAAATTTGTAGTTTAGTATGTAATTAAATTAAAGTATATATTTATATTTTCCATCACCATCTACATAAACAAACATAGAAATTATATATATATGTTAGGCTCAAAGACCAAAATCACTCATTGAGCAAAAAAAACAACCACAACGCATTGTGGTCGTTTCAAAACAACCACAAAGCAAAATCCGCGTCATGGCTTTCACGATATTTGACCACTACACATTGTGGTGATTAAGAAAAGCCATAATGCATTCTGAACGTTAGCTGATGCAACCACAATACAAAGAATAGACTGTAACTTGTCAACGGGCGCATTGCAAACACTAGTTTGTATTGTGTTCATTCTTGACCACTGCTGCCTTTTCTAGAGTAATTTCAATCTCTCAACTAATGTTTCGGGTAGTCTTATATTTAGGGTAAATCTAGGGTAAAACTACCCTGTGTTCTGATGCTGTTACTCATCGCTCCACAAGTTTCGCTGGAAAAAGTTTTAGCCTAAAAGTATTCTGTTTTTCCCTATAACTAGAGGGTTTTGAGATAGGACAACAGAAGCTAAAGAAATATGCAGATTGATGCTTAGTACATGGGTGTACACTGTACAGTGATACTTCAATTTTTGTCGATAATCCATCCAAAAACAATCAGCGAAATCTGAAACTGACGTCAACGAAAACCAAGGTATTACTGTATATTACATCCAAGTAGGATTTTGCTTTTCTCAACCTTCATGCCATTGAGCCATTGGCACTCTCCATATCAGATGTAAATTAATACCTCTGATAAAGCCTAAAAATCCTAAGACATTTTAGTTATTAAAATTTTCAAAACAATAAGAATTGTTCTGATTATTATTTCACAATAATAGTACAGGGATTTGTGTCATAGAATTGTTCCTCTTATTTCTTTTTATTCAAGCTTGAGCTCGAGCTCAGAGAGTATTCTCAATTTAAGGTAATTTTCTGCAGTTGAAATTGGTTATTATTATTTTAGTTAGGGTGCCTAATGTTGATAGGAGACGTGCAGCTCCCAGAAATGTTTTAGCTGTTGTTATGAGCATTAATCCACCAGTTAGGAAACAAGAAAACTCTTGATCAACTTTATGCTCGTAATGAATTTACAATTTCTACAGTAACTTTATTAACATTCAGAACGCACCCTCATCTTTATTAACACTTTGCTCAACATCCATGTTAACATCTGGAAGTAAGCAAGAGTTTATAATGTGTCACTGTAAAAGATACTATATTGATAAAAATGCAAATGTTGCTCAAAGAACATAAAATGCATGAATAATTAAATGTTGTTGTAAAGTAACCAAGTTAAATTTCTGTATATGGTGAATAATTTTGTTACCTGCATATATAAAATGATTGAAGATAAATAAGTAATAATGAAAAATAAAATTTAATTTTCTTATCATCGCTCATTATTAGTTAATATCTAGAACGTGTGATGGCTTTTAACCATAATAAATCCGTTGCACAGTGGTTTTTAACTTTAGCAGCTGATTTTTATTTTATCACGTATAGTATATCAAGCACCTACAAGTATATGTAATTAGACCTTTAGCACTTTTTAATGAAACAAAAGAAACAAGTGTGTATTTTTCTCCATATATTTTATTTCTTGAAAATTTTTTTAATCATGAAAATTAAATTTCTAGGTAAACTTGTAGAACTAATGTTGTTTGGCATTAAAAATTGTAAATAAAAATGTTTTGAGCCTAGAATCCATATTTTAAAGTTACAAACTGTATTGTGGTTGCATCAGCTAATGTTCAGAATGCGTTATGGCTTTTGTTAATCACAACAACATGTAGTGGTCAAATATCATGAAAGCCACAACACGAATTTCGCTTTGTGGTTGTTTTTACAAATGCCATGACACGAATTTCACTTTATGGCCATTTTGAAATGACCACAACGCATTGTGGTCGTTTTTTTTGCTCAATGAGCAATTTTGGTCTTTGAGCCTAACATATACAAATGAAATTAAGAATATTTAAGCAGATAAAATTTTTTTTCTGAGAACTACACATATTTACTAACACTTATGTGCAAAATTCAATACAGTATATGAATTTTACAATTCATACACACAAAATATTTGAAATTTTTGAATTGTCACCAGGACAAGATAAAGTGTCATAGACACAATGATAAGCTGCTTATGAACCATTTAGAAAAGCAAAATTACAAACAATAATTCATCTAGACTATAATTGTGCATAATGAGAATATAAAATAGCCAGTAAAATAAATTATTATTATTGTGTTGGTGGATTGTACCATACTGTCAATACTGGTACTATGCCAATCATCATCAAGACAGTTTACTTGATAATCATAAGTTTGTTTAACACTAAACAAAATTATATTAAAAAATGAGCAATTATTTATTGTGACATCATCATAATGCCTGTACACAATACTTTTCCTTTAACAATAGTGTCATGCCAGTCATCCATCTAACATCTTTCAGGGAAAAATTTTTGAATTGAACTAACATGACTTCTGGTTTGGATATAACGTTCATATATAGTTAATCGGGGTCTCCTGCCCCTAAGGTTTCCATATCTGGTCTCATCTTACATCTATCTAACTCCTTTCAAGATTAAGGAAAGACAGATGACGACAGTTATAGACGAATTTATAGGTCTATAATTTTTCAAATTGCAGCTTAATGAAAATTTAATACATTAACTGAAAAATTTTCATTTATTTCTTTTTTGTTTGTTAAACTATATTTACTACTGAGTATCAAATTGATATAGTTACTGTTGACTATGACATGTCACCATGATAGTAACTTATCACAAAATGTAGGAAGGGTGTAGCAGTAACATACTAATTAAAAATACTATTAATTTTATTTTCCACTTTTAGAAAAATAAATTCTCTATTTTTAAATTTTATAACAAACCTTCTCCATGGATCTCTCCATTCATCACCTCTTGTTCTATTTGACTGAACTTCAGAATATCTATCTTCTCTCCATCGTTCCTTTTCTGCACTTCTTCTACCCATCCTATGTCAAACAAAAATCATAGCAAAATAAACTAAATATATATCTGTTAAATATAGTTTTTATACTATTATTATACTGATAACCATATGCATCACTGGTAGTATAGAAAATAATTTAGGAATTACATCTGTCACTAGCAATATATTTAATCATTAATTATTAATCTATGATTTGAGAAAAAGTTAATGTGTTTTGAGCTGTCCAGCTGTTCAGAAATCAAATATAATATAAACAGGAAAAAATTTCCTATTTGTAAGTTTTTCTAAGCACATTAAAACTTATATTGATGATATAAAAGGATTTATATATTTTGTTAAATATTTTTCATGTTATATACGATATTCACAGACAATTTTTATTGAAATAGTAAAATTCTTAATATATTCTTAATACATTTCTATTGTATTTATTTTTATAAGACATTTTATAAATTGGAACAAATTTATATACAATATTTAGTTTCAAAACTGCAATCTCTACAGTAAAACAGAAGTGAAATAATGTGTTACATTATTTATTATAAATATTCCAACAATATATATTTCAATATATAATTAATGATAGATGTAATTTTCCAAGAGATATTTAGTATAGGACCAAATGTATCAGCAATGATACAAAGTTTTCTGTCATCTATTTCAATTCAAATTAATTCAATATAATCATTTCTTACTTTTCTCTCTCATATGATCTTCTGTGTGATCGAATTCGTTCCTTTTGTCGATGCTCCTACATAAATTTAGATAAAATGCTCATATTGAATATAAAAATTTTTATAAAAATACATAAAAACAAATAGTTTTCATTATAACATTTTGAGAATAAACTATAATTATTCTTACAATCAATAATTTAAAAAAAATTAGTGTGTTGTAAAAAAAAACTAGCTAAAATAGATGTCAATATTCTTGAAAGTTACTTATCAGAATGTTAAAAACAAGTACAAATAGAATAATTTTAAACAGAATAGATAAATTTGAGGAAATTAATTATATATTGTTTACAATTTGATGCTTTATAATGCCCTTCTAAGATTATGTTGATTTCAATAGAATTGGCAGAGGAAAGATTCACTTAAGAATATGATTTATAGTAAATAAAACAAAATTAAATTATATTTTAGTAAAGTAAAATAGAGGTAAAAGAAATGTCATAATTTTTTAATTTATAGTAATTTTTTCTAAAGAGTTAAGTTATGATAAACAACTAAACTGATTCTCAAAAATTCACAAATAAAAAATTTTGGTAAATGTAAGTAATATCCTTGAAAGCAATTCTTAATAAGAAAATTCTGGAAAATAATTTATTTTGCTTACTCGTTGCTCTAATTCTCGTTTTGGCCATCTAACTTCAAAATTTTCATAACGACCTGCACGCCAATGTTCTCTGGGATCATGAACAGGAATTTCATAATCTCTTATTTCATCATATCTACAAAAATTCATGAATAAAATGTATAATATAATATAATATATTTGTTTACATTTTAATGATAATATCTTGTTTTAAAATAATACATACTTCAAAATAATTAATTTACCTATAATAATTATAGACATCTGGTGGTCTTCGATAAGATGGACTTCTGTTATAATAGTCATCCTCTTTATCAAACTCCTCTCCTGCACTATCATTTCCATCTATAGTCAGATTTAAACGTTTTTCTTCAAAATCTGGTTCTTGCTCTTTTCTCCTAATGGCTTTCTTCATTAGCTATAGATAATATATTTATGGTGCCATTTTGAAATATTTCTTAATACATTAATTTATAGGTACATAGATTAAAGAAACAACAAAAATTTGAATAGTAGAATCAAATTATTATTAATACTAAAATTCTTGCTTCAGGAAGCCAATGATAGTTAGCATTTTAGTATCAATACAATAGTATGGTGGTGGAGATATAAGAAGTAGAGTCAGAATAAACTAAAAATACTGCACATGCTAAGTATTATTCTAAAACTTTTCTATTATATTTATTACATGACATACATTTAATGTTTTTAGTTATATTTTATATTTCAGCCATAATATATATTATTTATACATTCTGCATTCTAATTTAATACATGCACAGAATTTATTTCATATTGGTGATATCATTATCATTTGTCACTAGTCACCACCTTATTCAAATGAGAGTTTGAAAGTTCCTATAAATCATGAATCAAAACTGGTAGAAGCATAAGATTCTAATTTGCCTTATGTCTTAGTCTATAGAGAGAAATGAAACAGAGTGAACCTCAAGAAAAAGAAAACTCAGCGTAAATAGCTGTTAAATAGTGTGTCCCAAATTGGGGTGGCTAATTTATAAACACATGACTTTAGTTACATAAGCACATCCACTACTGTAGATCAAACCAAAATGGAATATGATTGATATATTCGCAGTATAATACTGCCTGTCCAGTGGTAAAATAAAAAGCGTTTGAAAAAATTTAAACAATCTAAAAGTATTAATTATAATAATAAATAAATAGTCTAAATTTAAAATTATTTGCATATAAAACTGAATATATTTACTTCTTTAGCATGCCTAAGTCCACGTTCCCATGCTGATTCACTAACAGGAACATCAGATGGAGGTGGAGGTGGTGGAGGAAGGTAATCAGGTACATTAGGAGGCTAATATTAAATAAATTATATAAATTTTATTTTATAAAAATGATTCTGCATTAGAACTTATAGTATTATGCATAAAATCAAAACTAAATTATAAATAATAATATTTTTTTATGTTAAAATAATCAGTTCTATATTATTCTCTATCTATTAAGTGCGCTATAAATCAATAAATACATCATAAATTTCATATAGTAAAATAGATCAATAAATCCATTAAATAATCCACTAATTATTTATGTTTATTTTCTGGTTATTTATTTTTAGTTTATACATATTGATTAATATCACAGAAAAACATTAAATCATATCACAGAAACAATCAGAAAATCCATCAATTATGCTGCTACTTAAATAAATTTGGATCATGATAAATTCAGTTTAAGTAATAATGGAATATATCAAAATCAATCGTACAATGTGATTAATCTGTATCCTACCCTTAAACATTATCATAAATATTAAAGTAATGAATATATAACCCAATTCTAGTCACAAGTACTATAAGACAACTTGATAAGCCCAATGATCCAAGTACTTTTAATATTTGAGATTGCCATCAAGTATTCAATAAATGGCGAGCTGCAGAGTAAGGCACAAATAAATACAAAATTCCAGTAGTCATCAGAATGCAAATCTAAACTGTTCAAAATGCCAAGACAGCACTAAACAATTTGAAATCATCCTAATTCTAAAATTCTTATTATAAGCCAGTTAATTAAAATTCATACTAANCTGCACATGCTAAGTATTATTCTAAAACTTTTCTATTATATTTATTACATGACATACATTTAATGTTTTTAGTTATATTTTATATTTCAGCCATAATATATATTATTTATACATTCTGCATTCTAATTTAATACATGCACAGAATTTATTTCATATTGGTGATATCATTATCATTTGTCACTAGTCACCACCTTATTCAAATGAGAGTTTGAAAGTTCCTATAAATCATGCATGAATCAAATCTGGTAGAAGCATAAGATTCTAATTTGCCTTATGTCTTAGTCTATAGAGAGAAATGAAACAGAGTGAACCTCAAGAAAAAGAAAACTCAGCGTAAATAGCTGTTAAATAGTGTGTCCCAAATTGGGGTGGCTAATTTATAAACACATGACTTTAGTTACATAAGCACATCCACTACTGTAGATCAAACCAAAATGGAATATGATTGATATATTCGCAGTATAATACTGCCTGTCCAGTGGTAAAATAAAAAGCGTTTGAAAAAATTTAAACAATCTAAAAGTATTAATTATAATAATAAATAAATAGTCTAAATTTAAAATTATTTGCATATAAAACTGAATATATTTACTTCTTTAGCATGCCTAAGTCCACGTTCCCATGCTGATTCACTAACAGGAACATCAGATGGAGGTGGAGGTGGTGGAGGAAGGTAATCAGGTACATTAGGAGGCTAATATTAAATAAATTATATAAATTTTATTTTATAAAAATGATTCTGCATTAGAACTTATAGTATTATGCATAAAATCAAAACTAAATTATAAATAATAATATTTTTTTATGTTAAAATAATCAGTTCTATATTATTCTCTATCTATTAAGTGCGCTATAAATCAATAAATACATCATAAATTTCATATAGTAAAATAGATCAATAAATCCATTAAATAATCCACTAATTATTTATGTTTATTTTCTGGTTATTTATTTTTAGTTTATACATATTGATTAATATCACAGAACAAACATTAAATCATATCACAGAAACAATCAGAAAATCCATCAATTATGCTGCTACTTAAATAAATTTGGATCATGATAAATTCAGTTTAAGTAATAATGGAATATATCAAAATCAATCGTACAATGTGATTAATCTGTATCCTACCCTTAAACATTATCATAAATATTAAAGTAATGAATATATAACCCAATTCTAGTCACAAGTACTATAAGACAACTTGATAAGCCCAATGATCCAAGTACTTTTAATATTTGAGATTGCCATCAAGTATTCAATAAATGGCGAGCTGCAGAGTAAGGCACAAATAAATACAAAATTCCAGTAGTCATCAGAATGCAAATCTAAACTGTTCAAAATGCCAAGACAGCACTAAACAATTTGAAATCATCCTAATTCTAAAATTCTTATTATAAGCCAGTTAATTAAAATTCATACTAAATATATTTGTTTTTTACTAAAATAATAATAAAATTGGTAAATAGAAATTTACCAAAATTCCAATAGAAGTAACAATTTTGTCCTTTTAGATTATCAAAACAACATACAGGGTGGTTATAATTAAAGTTGTCCTACTCAGACCTGTAGAATCCGTTCTCGTGGACGTATTTTGATGAAACTTGGTATATACATTACACGAATGATGGGGAAAAGGAAAATGCAAAAAAAAAATATTTAGTTTAAATTTTTACTGTTAGGTGAAAAAATGGCACATGAAGAACAAGAAACATAAAATGGAAACATGCAAAAGGTTTTTATTCACAACATTTGTTCAATGTGCAATGCATTTGCATCAATTACATGTTCAAAATGCCTTACAATGCAATCAATTTGCATCAGTCATGTGTTCAAAATAATGCCTTACAGCATTGTAAGGCGTTTTGAACATGTAATTGATGCAAATGCATTGCACATTGAACAAATGTTGTGAATAAAAACCTTTTGCATGTTTCCATTTTATGTTTCTTGTTCTTCATGTGCCATTTTTTCACCTAACAGTAAAAATTTAAACTAAATATTTTTTTTTTGCATTTTCCTTTTCCCCATCATTCGTGTAATGTATATACCAAGTTTCATCAAAATACGTCCACGAGAACGGATTCTACAGGTCTGAGTAGGACAACTTTAATTATAACCACCCTGTATGTTGTTTTGATAATCTAAAAGGACAAAATTGTTACTTCTATTGGAATTTTGGTAAATTTCTATTTACCAATTTTATTATTATTTTAGTAAAAAACAAATATATTTAGTATGAATTTTAATTAACTGGCTTATAATAAGAATTTTAGAATTAGGATGATTTCAAATTGTTTAGTGCTGTCTTGGCATTTTGAACAGTTTAGATTTGCATTCTGATGACTACTGGAATTTTGTATTTATTTGTGCCTTACTCTGCAGCTCGCCATTTATTGAATACTTGATGGCAATCTCAAATATTAAAAGTACTTGGATCATTGGGCTTATCAAGTTGTCTTATAGTACTTGTGACTAGAATTGGGTTATATATTCATTACTTTAATATTTATGATAATGTTTAAGGGTAGGATACAGATTAATCACATTGTACGATTGATTTTGATATATTCCATTATTACTTAAACTGAATTTATCATGATCCAAATTTATTTAAGTAGCAGCATAATTGATGGATTTTCTGATTGTTTCTGTGATATGATTTAATGTTTGTTCTGTGATATTAATCAATATGTATAAACTAAAAATAAATAACCAGAAAATAAACATAAATAATTAGTGGATTATTTAATGGATTTATTGATCTATTTTACTATATGAAATTTATGATGTATTTATTGATTTATAGCGCACTTAATAGATAGAGAATAATATAGAACTGATTATTTTAACATAAAAAAATATTATTATTTATAATTTAGTTTTGATTTTATGCATAATACTATAAGTTCTAATGCAGAATCATTTTTATAAAATAAAATTTATATAATTTATTTAATATTAGCCTCCTAATGTACCTGATTACCTTCCTCCACCACCTCCACCTCCATCTGATGTTCCTGTTAGTGAATCAGCATGGGAACGTGGACTTAGGCATGCTAAAGAAGTAA
The DNA here is from genome assembly GCF_000671375.1 of Centruroides sculpturatus. Lineage (NCBI taxonomy): Eukaryota > Metazoa > Arthropoda > Arachnida > Scorpiones > Buthidae > Centruroides > Centruroides sculpturatus. The sequence goes on along the minus strand of NW_019384758.1, from coordinate 255,400 downwards.
ATATATTCAGTTTTATATGCANCGAATTTACTTGTCACTAGGCTAAACCACAAATAACCATTCCCAGTTCTGTATTTCATTTATAAATGCATTTTTAATAATATATGGCTAATAAGAATCTATTTTAAGCTTACAAACAAATAAATTTTAGTTTTTAATATAGTACGGAAAAAAGTAATCTAAATTTATGAATTCATGTACGTACAATACATACTTGTAAATGTATTGTAAATGTGTACAATTTGGCGATGTTTATAGTACATTGCAGACTCTATTTGTGAATGTGGTTTGCTCTAAGACATTATAAAATAAGATGATTTTGTATGGTTAAATAACAAATACAGTTATTAAAATTATCTTGCGACAGTAGAAAATAAACTAATTTATATTAAATTTACCAATATCGAGTTGTGCTGACAACGATGCCAAATGTTAGATATTGGAGCTACCGTGGAAAACACCAATACTGAGCACTTATAAAGACTGCTAATAAGATAACAACACAGAAACACAGATGTTTTCATGTTTCGTTCTCTAGGATTTCTGATAATTATATTAACATTTACTGTAAATGTACATATTTTAATATGATTTTATGTGCTTTAACGCTTTTCTAGTGATATTACAACTTCAATATTTGTGGCAGACAGACGTAAAGTCAAATAAAATGACTTAAACTTGATTTTTATTTTACCATATATTTTTTGACAAATGATGTATAATCGAGAATGACGTAACTTGAGATATACCTGTATTAAAAAAATGAAATGCCCATACAATGTGCAAATAAAGCAAGCAACACCCTCAAATTTTGTCGATCAGACGTATACGTTTTTTTCCCTTCAACTTATAGGCCAAAGTTCAAACTTCCATAAACCATGTAATAATGCAGGTTTCGATAATGCGATTTCCTATAATGTATAATGAATTCCCTATGTTGTACAGGACTCTACTGTATACAACCATTAATTTCAAAAAAGCCTGCATAATTAATAAGATCTTGCCTTAATTGGTACAGACATGTAATATCATTCAAAATTATTATTAAACAGTATACATATTTTTATATATTATTTTTAAGATTATAGTAATACTTTCATTTATGTGAATTCACTTAAAATATTTAAAAATTTTAAATAACGTTAAACTATCAAGTTTATGGAAATAAACAATATATATAGTTACATCAAAAAGTATATAATTTTTGTTATCAGTAACTTTTATGCACTTGTAGACCTATATTAAGGAAAATAAAACCTCAGTAAGAGTAAAGTAAAACACTGTAGTTGAGAATATGGAACAAATCACTATTTTAAATAGCTTTCCTTAACTTAATTTACATGGTTTTCATGGAATCAATTATTATAAAAACTCAAAAAGTACATCTACAAAAGAAATCATTGCATTATTAAAATAAATTTTATGTAATCCATTAAATTCTTACCAAAGACATTGGACCCATTTGGTTTGGTGTAGGACCAGGTGGTGGACCCATACCTGGTGGTGGTCCCATTCCTACACTATACTGCCTGGGTGGACCAAACATGTTGTAATTTCCTTTGTCATTTACACCTGGATGAATAAATCTACACGAAGTACCCCAAGTACATTGTCCTTTATTATAAAATCTGCAAATAGGTCTTGGTTGTGATTTTCGACTTGAATTAGGATCTTTCACTTCTCCTTCCTCTAGATCATCATCCTACATTTATTATACAAGTTTTATTCATTCATACTAATTTTTATATCAGCAAATTAATTACTTTTAAGATAATGAATATAATTTCATACTCATTACTTACATCAGAAACTTCTCCATCATCATCATCACCTTCTCCCTCTTCTTTTTCCTTTTCTTTATCATACTAAAATATAATTTTATAATTAAAAATATAGCTAAAAATCAAATACAGTAGAACCTCGATTATCCGGACTAATTGGGGATGAAGGTAGTCCAGATAAAGAAAAATCCGGATAATCGAAACAAATACTTTAATTTGTCTTTTAATGATAATACAACATGTTTTCTTTTCGATGACATATCGGTAATATTAAAAATAAATACTGTATTTAAATCGTGATCAAATTTTCAAGAAACAAATGTTTTATTGAATTTGGACTACTACTGACTAGCGCTAACAGACTAGCTATTGTTTAAAAGGCCCTCTGGCGGCTCAAGAAGACGGATTTTATAAAATAAAAAGCAGTTGAAACTGCATTTTTATGAATAAAAATTTGACAAACTATTTATCGTTTTATGACGAGTAAAATTTTTTCGTCGCATTCTCAGCTTTTAAGTAATTCATTAACCTTCAAGGCGCGAGGCCCTTCGGACTGCGAGGCATAGGTGGTGGCCCACGTTGCCCATGCCTTACGCCGCCCTTGGTTATAAAAATGATGTAATTTGAGTATAAATTATTTATAAATACGTACGTCAAGTTATATTTTTATTACGACACAAAATATATTTAAGAGTTTATGACCACTGTGCTGAGTGAGACATTGTTGAAACAAAAAATGTTATGCATTCCATCACATACATAAACAGTGTTGTAATTCGCCAAGTGCAAATCAGCAAATTTGTAAAATTTTTGTTTATTTTGAACAATCCAGATAATCGGTAATCTGGATAATAGAGGCCCGGATAATCAAGATTCTACTATAGTTAATACTGCAATTTTTAAAAAAAAATTTACAATTAATACTGTTGGAATATCTAATCTAAAATTCAAATTTATGCTTGAGTTAGAGAATATTGTTCTTCATTCTTATCCTAGATAAGCAATAAAAACAACGCATATTGCAATGCTCAATATTCATCTAATTCATTAACTTGTGATAACATATAGTAATGATGATTTTCCACACCTACTGGTTGTTTTTCTTGGGCATTTTTCAACAAGTTGACTTTTTTAGTTGTACTTCTATAATAATCCCATGCTATATGCTATCCATCTAACTGTATAAAAATTTCAGTCAATAATCTTTTTCTGCATATCACAGGCTCTTAACAAACTGCTATAGAATATTGCCACTTTATGCATGTAATTGTGTACAAATTTTCTTTAGTGACAAACAATTGCATACATAAATTGTCAATTCTCTGTCCTGACATCATTTTTGATGGCCCAACATTATCAGATCTGGTAATCATGTGACCACCACAATGGTCCTCATGATTACCACAAGAGGTATGCATGATGTCACAGAAGTTTGTCAGCTATGTATGGTGTAATGACATGCATGACCTTGAATGCTTCTCTCCATAAAACAGCCAGCATGCTATAACATTAAACAATTAATTTTTTGGAATCCAAACCATTCTGGTCAACTTCAATAGCTTTGGTGAAGAAATTTTGTCATAAACTATAATTGGTGCTAATGATGTTTTTCCAAGTTGAGAAGGATGATTGATTGTATCACAATCAAGTACTACTAACTGAAGTGTTCTAGCCAGTTCAAAGATTCTTTCTATCTCAGCTTGAACTTCAGCTAGACATGATGATCGACTATTGGACCTTTCTATAATGGCACGTTTACTTGGATTATTTAGGAGGGATCGCTTTGCCAATGATATGTCTGCTGTTACTCTAGTAATTATAATCCTTCCTTCAAAGCGATGCTTCAAGAAGTCGAAGAGAGCTTTCTGCATCATGTCCGTGACCTCATAGCCCTTTAGGGATGGTCCAACTAGAACCACAGGCCGCATTGAAGGCACTACATCATACGGGGGAATGTTCTCTGACTTCTTGAAAAATGGCTTTTCCTTTTCTTTTGCTGGAGGTGTTGTGATGCCATTGTGTTGGAAAAGCCATTTTTCAAGAAGTCAGAGAACATTCCCCCGTATGATGTAGTGCCTTCAATGCGGCCTGTGGTTCTAGTTGGACCATCCCTAAAGGGCTATGAGGTCACGGACATGATGCAGAAAGCTCTCTTCGACTTCTTGAAGCATCGCTTTGAAGGAAGGATTATAATTACTAGAGTAACAGCAGACATATCATTGGCAAAGCGATCCCTCCTAAATAATCCAAGTAAATGTGCCATTATGGAAAGGTCCAATAGTCGATCATCATGTCTAGCTGAAGTTCAAGCTGAGATAGAAAGAATCTTTGAACTGGCTAGAACACTTCAGTTAGTAGTACTTGATTGTGATAAATTAATTTTTTTTTTTTTTTTTTTGCAAATTTTCTTTCTGCCTGAAAAAATACAGAAAAATCATTTTCCAGGCTTTCCTAGAAACACCCCAGCCCTCCTCTAATTTATTTCCAGCTGAACTCATTTCATATTGGCTCATGCTATCACAAAGTTTGAAGGGCTCTAGAGAAAAGGCTAAAGGATAGTTCTGTAAATAAAACAATATCTTGTAAAATAAACAGCTTATGATGTTGAAATTTGGGATGTGTAGAAAAAAATATATGTCACAGGATTCTTCATGATCAACAAATTTGAAGAATGGCAAGTACATGCAGTATAATTATATATGAAAAATCAGCAAGGAACCACCACCTTATTCATGCAATTGCATGAAGAAATTGCATATGATCAGGGGTTAATGTTTTTACTATTTTAACTATAAACATTTATTATATTCTATCATGAGTGAATGATGATAAATTGTGAAATTATTTATATATATATATAAGGACCTTGAATAAGTTCTCGCTGTTTTTTTGTGAAAATTAACACTTTATTTTAAAAAAGTTGTAATAAACACGTCACTGAAAGTATTGTCCATCACTAGCCACTACTTTCTCCCATCGTTCTGGCAGCATTTGAATTCCATGTCGGAAAAACGACACGTTTTTTGAGGCTATCCAAGAATCAACCCATTTTTTGGCATCTTCATAAGAACGAAAGTGCTGCTCAGCCAGGCCATGTGACATCGATCGGAACAAGTGATAATCGGAAGGGGCGATGTCTGGTGAATATGGCGGGTGGGGTAGGACTTCCCATTTAAGCGTTTCCAAGTACGTTTTCACCGGTTGTGCAACATGTGGCCGAGCATTGTCATGTTGCAAAATCACTTTGTCGTGTCTCTGCTCATATAGCGGCCGTTTTTCCTTCAATGCTTGGCTCAAACGCATCAATTGTAGTCGATAGCGATCTCCCGTGATAGTTTCGTTTGGTTTGAGCAGCTCGTAATAAACTACACCTAGCTGATCCCACCAAATGCAGAGCAGAAGCTTCGAACCATGGATATTCGGCCTTGCTGACGATGTTGATGCATGACCGGGCTTACCCCACGATTTTCTACGCTTAGGGTTATCGTAGTGTATCCATTTTTCGTCACCTGTCACGATACGATGCAGAAAACCTTTCCTTTTCTGCCGTTGAAGCAGCTGTTCACATGTGAAAAGACGCCGTTCGACATCTCTCGGCTTCAACTCGTACGGCACCCAATGTCCTTGCTTTTGAATCATTCCTAATCCTTTTAAACGTTTCGAAACTGTTGTGTGATCAACTCCTAATGATTCTGCAAGTTCAGCTAGCGTCTGACATGAGTCTTCATGAAGTAATGCCTCTAATTCCTTGTCTTCAAACTTTTTTGGTGCACCAGATCGTTCTTTATCTTCAACATCAAAATCATTATTTTTGAAGTGTCTAAACCAATCTCTGCATGTTGTTTCCGACAGAGCATGGTCGCCGTAAGTCTCAACAAGAATTCTGCGTGCTTCAGCTGCAGATTTTTTTTGAATAAATTAGTGCAATAAAATTCCCCGCAAATACTCTTTTTTTTGGCATGAAACTAGACATGTTTAACACAATGAAAAAATAAGTTGTTTACACTTTGGTGAAATGATATATACTGAATTTCAAGGTCGCTTATTGTACTTCCTTACAGATGCGTCACCATCTACAAATAAACACATGTGGTTCTGGTAATGCCATCTGTTAAAGAACAGCGAAAACTTATTCAAGGTCCTTATATCATATTTTCTGTCTTATAAAGCACATTTCTCTATCCCAAAAATGTCAAAAATCATTGTGCATCTAAAGTTTTCATTATTTACTACATACACTAATTCTATGTTTAGATAGGTAAAGAGTCCGCATCTCTATGGTTGATGCAACCAGTTTTCTTGTGTGCCTTAAAGATCTCTAATTTCTCCAGATATTTCATTGTATGTAAATTTGTCGTAGGTTTAATAATTTCCGCCCAATCCCAATGGACTTGAATGTCGTGTTGCGTTGCATAAGACGATAGCACGGTGTTGTCAAGTTTCTTATTAATCGTATATTTATGCTCTTTGATACGTTGTTGCAATTTGTGCATTGTTGCGCTTACCTGGCGATCCTTTTACAAGAATTAATGACTATGTTTAGATAAATATAGAAAATATTTTAGAATTTTTCTATGTCTCCAATACTTTCTAGAGAAATACAAATTCAGAAATCTTAATGTGATTAAACTGTCAGTGCTAAATCCAATAAAAACCATCCCATTACTTTTACCTGTTGTCAAAATACTCATTAAAATTAACTATTAAATCTAGGAAAAAATATCTAGATTAAATTGGACTGACAAATTTATACCTGTAAATTCAAACCTTTAAGTCTGCTGAAAAATAATCATTTACTCTTTGTCTTAAACACAAATGATGTTTAAAACAAAATGCCCTATACTTCATAAAATTATTATTTACAAATACACCATCAACATAACACATGATTAAAAAAATAGTTATAATCATTATCTTAAACATAATCTTGTATTAATGTATTAAGTGCACTGGAGTTGTGCTTACTATGGAAAGAGGTAGTGGAAACAAATTTCACAATTTTCATTCATAACTGAGACAAAACACTGTTCATGCATCATGTTTTGAAATTGCAAAATATCCAATTGTAAAAAGATCTATTATGCATAAAAATATTATACTTTTGTTTTATGCAAATTATTATTTTGTATATTAAAAGAATTTAATATTTATATAAAAATAGAGAAAGAAAACTGGAACACAATATAAAAAACAGTCGTAATTTTTCTGAACAATTTGATGATTCAATTTAACTACATAAAATACTGAAATTTTAAGAACGGAAATACACAAATTTTATTTGATTTTAATAAGTAAAATCTATTTTTTGATTTATTGGATTATTAGAAAAAGCTGCTTTGCATTTTTAATGTTTCATTATTAAATAATGTAAGAATTTAGTAGAGAAATTCAAGAGAGATTTTTGAACATTACAAGAAAGAGTAAAAATTTTAAAACTTTTTTTTACAGAACAATTAAGTTAAAACTGAAGTTTACATGCTACATTTCACTATTTTTTTTGTTTAATTAATTTTTATGCAACACTGTTAATTACACCAACATTACCATATATTTCTGAACATAAATGTTTTCCAAGAGTACTGATTCTTAGCTACTAGGCTTATTTTTTTATATCACAATTCAGTAAATAATTTGATTTCTAGAAAAATTATACATATATTTATTTATTTAGTTAGTTTTTGCTATTTCCAACATTAAATATAAAATCAAACAGAATATTTTAGAAGCCCAATTCATTTCTTTGTGATGGATATCTATTGGCCATCTTCAGATGAGGTTTTTTCCACTTTGCCAATCTTTCTAGATTGGCAAAGTGAAAAAAAAAGAAGGAGGGGGGAAATCACAGAAAAATATTATTATAATGCTAATGATGTAATTTTTTTTAATAAATAATTTTCCAAAAAACTGATGACAAAAATGATTGATAAAATACTGATGTAAACACTCCCAAAATCTAGAACAGTTGATTAAAAACACTGCATACTACTCATATTTACGCCAGTATATAAAATTTAATGGAAGCACAAATGTTTTCAGCCACTTTAAGAAGCACAAGAGAGCTGCTTTTTTTATGCCAAACAAGTTAAAAAAATATTTCAAAACTGAACATTCCATGCATGCAATGATACAGTTTATAAATATTTGATATGTGATCAGATGCCGTTTCCAAAAATTTTAAATGTTAACCGACTCAAATACAATACAAATATTTATAATACTTTGCTCTACATATCTATATGATATGTAGAGCAAAGTATTATAAATATTTTAGTATTGTTAATATTTTCATTCTTAATTTATTATTTATACTAGCAAATGAGCCCAGTGTTGCTCAAACAAAAAGTAACGATAGCAAAGATTAAGATTATTAGATTATAGCCAATCTTAACCATTTCCACTGAGCGCAAGAATTAGGTCCCCTCTCTTCTGAGATTAATTAGAAAATTTTGCTTACCACACTGGGATAACAATAATTAAGATTCTCAGCAACCACTATCCAGTGAATACTATCACTAAATGATGAATAACAAACATTTTTGTAACCCCTTCTGGGTTCTTCTTCAGGTTTACTAAATTCGAAAAATAAGCTGAATCTTCCCAAATCATTCATAAACATAAATTCAAACATTAAGATGAAAAGTTTGAATAAATCAAACTTATGCACACACCCACCCTGCGTCAACTTTATATATGATGGAACACTAAATATCGTTGAGAATTTTTAGAAAAATCTAAAAATATGTTCAATTTTCTGCATAAATACAAAAAAGGCATCTAAAATAGTACAGTAGAAGCCGAGTTCATTGGGATAATCCTTAACCCTCTCTCTTCCCCCACAGTGGAAATTTTGAAAAACCCGTTCTTAATGTGCATCTCATGGCATACGCTATTAAAACGCAATCAAAAATGCAAAAAACCGCATCTAAAATAGTATAATAGAAGCCGAGTTCTTCATGGTAAGCCTTAATCTTGTCCCTCTCCCTCTTGAGGGAGAATTTTGAAAATCCCTTCTTAGTGTATGTTCTCATGACATATCCTAACTGTTACCAAATTTCAACTCCTAACTGTTTGGGCTCTGCAGTTATTAATATTATCATTATCAACCCATCTCGATTATATTATAAGATTATATTTTATAATATTTTGTTCTATCTATCTATATATATAAAAATGGACATGTATGTCCCTATATTTCACTTTTCCACCAAAACTACACATCGCACGTGAATGGTGTTTGTATGTCGTAGTAGCCCCAAGTCTCCATTCGTGCACATCTCGATAGCTATAAGGGTGCGGGAGATATGGGGCTGAAAGTGGTTGAAAGTGGTTTTCTATTTCGAATGTTATGCTCGAATTTAATTCGAACATAAAATTAGAATATTGGTTCGATTATAGAACGATTGTAAATGTTCCAGAAACATTGAAAATAGTTCATTTGACTGGACGTGAACAGGAGACGTTCAGAAATAGAATTGGGACCAGGTCTCTAATTAGTCTGGAAACGGGGGACCTAATTCTTGCATTCTGTGAAAACAGGTAAAATTGGCTATAATGTAATTATCTTAACCCCTCAGTCTCCATTGACGTATATATACGTCAAGCCTACATAGTGTTACGAAAAATGTGGTCCTTAAGGCCATTTTTGAAAAAAATTTTTTTTTTGAATTTTTGGAATGTTTTTTAGGTCCCCAAATTTTTTCAAAATTTTTTGCCCGTGCAAAAAAATTTTATCGCGATTTTAATCAACCTTTAANTTCTCTTTTGTTGAGGATAATTTACTTGTTCTTTATATTCTATATCCATGGTTCCCGAAGTGTGGATTGTGAGAACTGTGGGGTCACAAGGGATTTTACAATCACCTGTCATGTTTGCCCATAGAATTAAATATCTCTTCAGAAACATCACCTACAGCATAAGAGCTTTAATTTGATACCCAAACTATTTTTAACCCCAACCATTTACTCAAACTAAGTTGGACAAATTGAAACCCTCTTTCAATTACTATATAGACAATTAAGAAAAAAAAAACCACTAGAAATATTTAAAGAATTTTTTTCATTTGAAAAAATTGCCAGGACAAATTTAGATTTACAATAAATATATTTCTTGGGTAATAACAATTAACAAAAAATATATTTATTGGGTAATAACGAAACGATTTCACAGACTCTGCTGTGGAATCGTTATTATCTCAACAGTGTGTGAAAAAACTGAATGAAATAGACTCATCCAGTATGTACAGTCTACCAAGAAATATATTTTTTGTGAATTTTCATCACATGAAAAAATGTTTTATATTATATGAAATCATTTATCAACTTTAGCTAATGATCAATTAGAATCAGCAAATATTGTTTATTATTAATTTTACATGTTAATTTTTGCTACAAAAAAAAAAAAAAAAAAAAAAAGGCTCTCTTGCCTGATGATGGCCCCTTAGAGGCTGAAAATGTTTGTGCTTCCATTAAATTATGTGTTGGAGTAAGTATGAGTGGTGTGCAGTTTAAAATACTAATGAAAAAATTAAATTAAGTTGTTTCCACAATTATGTCAAAAATTTATAAAAGTATCCAGTGCAGATTTTTTCAGTAAAACAATTATGAAATTGATCTTCAATTTCCCTGTTACCAATACTTTTATTTCAGATATACAATTCATATATTTAATTATACATTTTAATTTTGAATAATTAAATATGTTTAACAAACTTGTGTGTTTACTCTACTAACTTTAAAAATGTTAAAGTTACAAGAAATGAAATAATAAAATTTTATATTAATCTCATTACTTTAAAATATAAATTTTATATATTCTCTAAAGTTAAATGTAACCAATAAAATTTATTAAAATTATGAATTAATACCTTTCAGATGCTTTAATATATCAAGACAAATGCAAATTTAATTCTAGAGGAAACTACTTCTTTTAAAATATTTATAATTTGATTAACATAATTTATTTGGGAAAATATTTCCAATGGAATGTACAGTACATCTAAAAAATAAAATTTGATTTTTAAAAAAAGATTTAATTAAAAGGTGAACCTAGGCTAATGTAATAATAAAAAAAATTGCTATTATGAATATATGAATGAAATAAATATTGATTAAGTCAAATGTACTGTACATTGTCATTTATACTGACAATCTCTCAATATTTTTAAATATTTAGCAAAACTAATAAAACCAGATTGAATTTAACAAATATTTTTAAAGCATAATCATAGACATTAAATCTGAATTGAACAGTTAATCCAAATTTAAAATACAGTAATTTTTTTAAATGAAAGATTTATCTAATAACAAAAATTCTCTGTTTAGTTTTGAGGCTCTGTACCCAAAGATGGAGCTATAATGACCTGGAATGCATACATTTTTAATTAAATCTGATATATTTATTCTGTTGAATTCATGTCTAGTATGTAAGAATGTGTGTATTCTCATAAAAGTTTGAATTTCAAATCTGTCACATCTATCAACAGCAAGTGTAGGTCTATCAGCACTTATAATTACAAATTTCTGTAGAATACATATTTAGTATAATTGCTTCAGGATAAAATCAATCATAGATATAAGATTATATTACTAATTAAAACTATAAAATGCAAACAGTTGATATAAAATTTATGTAACAGAGATTAAACATAATTAGAAGAATCATAATTTATTAAAGGATAAAAATTTAACTAAAATTAACCTTTAGAAATACTACCAAAAATTAGAATACCTGAATACATGGAGACTTCTGCTTAATCTCGCCATCTTCCTTCTTATCGTCATTTTCAATCTTAGATGTTTCTTCTTTTTCTTGATCATCTTCTTCAAAGTCTAATTCTAATGTTTCTAAACTTTTTTCTTTATCATTAGGCATATCATTTTTTTCTATTTTCATAGAAGAGTTCAAATTCATAACAGAAGTTTCTTTTATACACTGATCAAGAGAGGTATCTAAAATGTGATCAGAAGTATTTGAAGAATCTTCAGGCATTTTCTCAATGAAATTATCCACATCTTTCTGTGGATTTTCAGACTGATGATTATCATTGATTTTGCTACACTTGATTTTTGTTCTCTTGTCTACATTCTGTTCTTTAGATTTTTCAGTTTCATTGTCTGATTCATCTGATGAACTAGCACGACTGCTTTCTTCTGAATCTGCTGATTTTATATCAGATTCTGAACCTTCGTTAGAATCATTTTGACTTAAATTATCATGAGTTTCACTACCAGCATCACTAATATCAGAGTGATTTTCATCCAATGGGTGACTGGATGCATCCATCACAAATGTTAATCTGAAAAATTTCACATGAATCAAAAATTTAATGAAACAGTTTTAATAAGACTTTTTCTGTTATATATAACAAAATATTTTAAAACTGTGCATAATGATATCAATATTCAAATGTTTTAATATACTTTAATTTCACCTTTCTCATAGTGCACAAAATATTTTAATTAAATTTTGAATGTGGAGTTTTAAACAGACATTTGAGAACTGAAGCCTTAAAAAATGCAATCATTGTTTCAGTGTTTCCTATTTCTCAATAAAACAGATGAAAAAAGCTGGAACTGTAATTAACATGAAAATCTCAACACCATCCAGACATTTCCTAAAACCAAATTTATTAAGAACAAAGATGTTTTTGGCTTATTTCATAGGCATGTATCAAGTTTTACATAATATGTGAAACTTGAACAAAAGTGGAAGTTATATTATAACTTCCACTTCTTGCACAACTTGTATGTTCCAAAATAGACTATAACTATGTAGTAAAAAACTGGGTCTGAATTCTTTGTGTTTCTATGTTCTTATCATTTAAAACTTTGTTTTTATGTTGTCCACATAGACCTTGTTTATAAACAGAACTTATACTGGTGCAGTTTCAAATTAGCAAAGTGAGGAAATCTTACTCAAAAATAATACAAAAATATTTTTATTTTCCTATTTATAAACAAGATTTACATGGACAATATAAAAAAACAAAACTGGGTCTGAAGTTGGACAGTGAGTCTGCCCAAAAGCATTTGTCATTTTATTTAAAAATTGTGCTGGAAGAATAAGGTTCTCATATTAATTATTTTTGCCTCTACATTTACATAATTTTAAAATCACTTCATTACCAACTTTCATTACCAACTAGACATCTCTGTTCACAAGCTATTCCAAAATACTTAGTTTTTTATAATTTATATCTACACATAATATATATTAATACATACGTATATATAATATATCAATTTTTAAATTATTTGCCAAATGCTTAACCAAATGTCACTAGATTTTTTCAGACTGTAATATTGCTTTAAAAAAAAGTAAATAAAGGTAGTAGTATTATTTACATTTGCACCAAATTATTTTACTCATTGAAAATATAATAGAATTATATTTAGTATTTGACAAATGTGTTTGAGTATTTGACAAATTTATCCTATTAAAACTTAGAAAATTTATTATAAAAATTTTCCATAACAGAAAATACATAAAGTGTGTCTTTAAAATCTTGTCCTTTTGAACACATATGAGGAATTAACAGTCCTCCAGGAAAAGCTGACCTTTCTTTAGAGGCTACCCATCCACCTCAATATGTAAAACATTAAAATTTTCCTCTAACAATGGCACAATCAATTAATTTTTATCAAAATGTATATGTTTTAATTAATTGTGCCATTGCCAGAGGGAAAATTTTAATGTTTTACATATTGAGGTGGATGAGTAGCCTCTAAAGAAACGTTGACTCTGCCTGGAAGACTGTTATTTCCTTGTGTGTTCAAATGGATGAAATTTTAAAGACATTTTAAATATTGTCTGTTAGAAAATTTATAAAAAATTTTTCTGTAAGATTAAAACTTATTGTTCTTGATAATTTTTTATTAAATTTATCCTATTATTTTGTAAGTGTCTACATTAGTAATGAAAAAAAAGCTCATTTCTTAATTACAGTTCAGAGGTCATTCTAAAGTATTCATTTGCTATTCATATTATTGTACTAATTACATAAAAACGTTTTGACAAACCAGAGGTGAAAATAATTAGGAATGATGATAAAGCATTTAGAAAAGTTATGCCTAGTTTCATCAATTAATTATTATTAACAATAACAATTAACTAGCTTTATCAAATAACACATTTCTATTCTCATTGCATTATTCATAAAAATCTTGATAATAAACAAATGATGATGATACAAGTTTTATTCATGCACATTTGATTAAATATGGCCAGAAATTATCACTAGAATAGTTAATCATATTTTAGGATCTTGCTGTAATATCAATTGACTTAAAATTGATTAAAACTTGGCATCTCCTCAGCTGTTCTATGAATATGTGACTGCCCAACAATACCAGAACAGATGAGAACTATAGTGATATCTAGCTATTCCACATTCATTCTGCCATATGAATGTTCTTCATTTTAGTTATATACATTACTGGCTAAACTATGGGCTTAGAATATATCAAGAAACATTGAATATCATTAAGTTTTAGATTCCTTAAGTTTTGATATAAAAAAAATATTTTCTCATGCCAAGTAATTCTTACTAGATAAAATTTAAAAGCACTGTTTATTGGCATTAATAAATGCCTATAGATAGTGCTCTTAAATTTTATCTGGTAAGTTCTTTTTACCTCTGTGTTCTTACTCTTATAAATTTCTGTGTATCCTTGTCTACTTGGACCTTGTTATTAATAGGACTTTAATAAGTCCTATTAATAACAAGGTACAAACAGAAATTTATCTGGTAAGTTTTAATATTGACTGTTGAACATAAAAAAGCATGACATTTTGCATAACCCAGAAAATGGTAATTGTAATGTTAATGTTGTAATGTAAGCTCTGCTAACAGAATTTTTTTTTTTGACTGAATATGTTTCTAATGTTTACCAGTATGCTTTTGTTCAGACATATAATGAAATATTCAAGCTTTCAAGTACTTTAATGTGCAACAATTCAATGTAGAAATTGTCTTTAAAACTTTATCCCCAACATCTATATACTATTTCCTGATATTCAATGCAATGGAAAGGAATGAATTTTTTTCCCTTGAATCCAATATATATTTCTAGAAAGTAATTGTATATGTTCATAAAAGAATCAATTAAACAGACTGCATAAAAGTTGTCTTTTAGCAGTACTGCTAAAAACAACATTTTAAATTAAAAAGGTTTAATGTTGAAGAACAAAAGCACAATTCATGACTGTTTCTGTTTTCCCTTGAAAGGTATGTTTAAAAAGTTGACACTTTTAATACAGTAGAACCCCGACTATTTGAAGTAAACCCATAAGTGACTATTATGCTCCTAGAACTGTTAGAAATTTTTAAAGATAACCAAAAACTATTTTGTATCAATCAAAGGGATGCTGACACCGTGACTATGGCATTGAAGTTCATTTATGAAATATAATTTGGGACTTAGTCATCTTATAATTGTTTTTGTTTATATTAATCTCAATTTTTATCAATTTCATACCATTTTGTTTATTTGTATACTATTTAATTAATTTGTTAATGTTAATTTCTATGCAAATGCTCTCTTTAAAATGCTTTTCAATTTTTAAATGATTTCCGTTGCATTCGATATGCTCATGTTTGTTCGTTTTATTTTAAATTCATGTACTCACTGAGGCAGGCCTATGATATTAGGTCATAAACTTTTTGATTTATTAAATTTACTACTGGAGTTACAAGGTGCTCTGTTTATTGTTTCTTATTCTTTGGTTAGGTCTTATTTATTGAATACACTATTTTTGTATACTGCAATTCATGAAAGAAAATTTAAAATGATAATACACATTACAAAATGATTTGTTTCTGTAATTCTTTTATCATTTAACTTCAATCTGAGACAAATCATTCATATTAAAATATAACTATAAAAACACACATTTTTATTCTTAAAGTTTTGTATGTATATTAGCTATATAATACATGATGTACAAATTGTTATTCTTATATATAATTAAATTCACTAAGATATAAAACTTGGATAATCAGGGTTCTACTATATATGCAGTGTTCATCAATAAGACAGTAGATTCTAATTTTAACAGATTGCAGAATGATGAATTTTCCAAAGGGCCTGCCAAATCAATGTAATTTTACCTCTTTAGCAGATCTGAACTTAGAATAACAGATTTTTTTTCTACACTCAACTACTGTAAACATTGCATTTTTTTCAATGCTAATTGACTTAATATTTGGGTGTTTATGGGTACTTAATTAAAAAAAATGTATTTCACATAGAGCAAATTGTGCATAATTGTTATGGTCACATTGCTAACCTTGAAGCTTTATGTCAGTGCTCTCCTGTTGTACACTGATTAATGATGGAAAGCTACTTTTGGTTGTTGTACTCAATAGACAGAAAAGTAGCATTAAAACAAATCAAGATGAATGAGCTTTTAACAAATTGTAAAGTCAAATAAAGTGTTAATGATAATATGCACTGTACTTTTGCATATTCTCATTAACACTTCATTTGACCTTACAATTTGTTACCAATTTTATATTTTTCATGATTAAAAATAAGCTACTTGCTGTTCTATTTGTGTATTTATATAATCAGACATGTTTAGATAAAGGTAATTGAATACATTAAACTTTTGTAATATGGTAACAAAATATTGAAATCAGTAAGTAAGAATTAATAACATACGTATCCAAAGGGCGAATAGTGCAAAATATCTAGGTATCGAAATAGATGACAGTCTCCTATGGCACCTTCACATAAATACTATCCTTATCCAAGTTTACCTTAATACTTAAGAAAATAAAGAGATACCCAAACTTTGAAACTGTTTTTATGTAAACATGCCAAAGTTTTAATTTCACTTTAATGTCTTATGTATTTAAATTTTAAATTTGAATACTACTGTGGTATGGTATTAATATTCAAAACTAAATTCAATAAGTATTCCAATTAATAATTATTGTTATATGAAATTTTGGATAACTTCATTAACAACATCATTATGGCCCACACACCTTATGTCTCTGATAACCAATATTTATTGTTTTAGAAACATTTTCAACCTGATCTACAGGCCATCGTCAGGTATTTTGAATTCTCTGGGATGTTTTTTGTATTGGTTCCAGGTTTGAATGATTATGTGAAAAGAAATTCAAATTTTTTATAACTGTTTTGAACATCTCGCTGAAATATCAAATATATCAAAAATGTAACAAATAGTATATGAGGGCTGTTCAAAAAGTTTGCGGCCTTGCCTACATGTGGCGCTGCGATCAATTTAATTTTTGGTGGGAATAATTCAGCCATCTTTGCTAAAGATACAATACCAATTTCCGCTTGACTTGTCAAAAAGTTTTGCCACGACAGCTTAGCAGATAGTCAGTGTGCACATGCTTTATCAAAAATGGAGAAGATGGAGACTCGTGCAATCATAAAATACCTGACGAAAAAAGGGTTGACCCCATCTCAAATCAAAGCTGACATGGATGAAGTTTTAGGAGAGTCTGCTCCTTCGTACACCACTGTGAAAAAATGGACAGCCCTTTTTAAATCTGGCAGAGAAAGTGTGGAAGATGACCCTCGCAGCGGACGGCCGTCAACTGCTGTCACTGAAGAAAACATCGACAAAGTTCACGATTTGGTATTAGCAGATCGCCGTTTGAAAACGCGTGAGATAGCTGAGACAACAGGCATCTCTGTCGACCGAGTGCACCACATCCTAACCGAAGATTTGGGTATGACGAAGGTCTCAGCAAGGTGGGTGCCGCATCTGCTGACCGCCGAGCAAAAACGTGTTCGCACTTTGATGTCAAAGGAGTGTTTGGACTTCTACCAGAAAAACCCACAGGATTTCTTGCGTCGGTTTGTGACTACTGACGAAACGTGGATCCATTACTACACTCCTGAAACAAAAGAACAGTCGAAGCAATGGAAACACCACAGTTCGCCACCACCAAAGAAGGCAAAGACAGTTCCATCAGCGGGTAAAGTGATGGCCTCGGTTTTTTGGGATGCTAAAGGCATCATCTTTATTGACTACCTAGAAAGAGGAAAGACCATTAATGCTGTCTATTACTGTGAACTTTTGGAAAAACTGAAGAAAGAAATCGAAGAAAAGAGGCCACACTTGAAGAAGAAAAAAGTTCTGTTCCACCACGATAATGCACCTGCACATTCCGCCAGAATCACTGAACAAAAGATAAACGAACTTCGCTTCCAATTAGTTCCACATCCACCGTACTCACCTGATTTGGCCCCCAGTGACTTCCACCTTTTTCCAAACCTAAAAAAATTCTTGGCTGGAAAGAGATTCCACTCAAATGACGAAGTCATCTCTGAAGTGAATGAGTATTTTGCACACCTTGACAAATCGACCTATTGTGATGGCATAAAAAAGCTAGAACATCGCTGGAATAAGTGCATTGCTAACAGAGGAGATTACATTGAAAAATAAAAAAAATTTTAACATTATTTTGTTTGTTTTTCTATGTGAGGCCGCGAACTTTCCGAACAGCCCTCGTAAATATATTAAATTGAACTAATTAAAATACATGGAATAAAATAAAATAATACTAACACAATATACATAATTATATCAATCGAATGTGCATTACATATTATATTTTATTACATTATTTTTTATCATAAATTTCCATGCCAATGGTAATCCTCTGGCATCTTTGTAGTTTAAACACTTGCCAGTAAGATTGGATCAATATACTTCAAACTTTTCTATAGTCATTGCTAAAGACAATGAGCGCACTGGTCTACCAATCTTAGCCTCATTCTATTCAACAACCGAACCCTCTGTTTGTGCTACTATGGATAGTGCCGTAGTATAGTGCCCTTTGTTTACATTGTATATATGCTCTTTAAGCCTTTTGCTGAAATTCCTAGTAGTGACACCTATATATTCTTTGTTCAGGCCTAATTGATCATTTTTATATGGTATCTTGTATACCCCAGTTGTTCTTCCTCTTTGATCGTATCTTTATCATTTCTAAGCAAATTATAAACTGTGGTACCCTTTTGTATAGTAATCTTGTATTCTTGTAGTCTGCAATTTCCTTCATGATATTGGACATTCCTCTGTTGTAAGTGAACTTAGTAATTTCTTTGTTCATATTCTGCTTTGTCTTCTTTTTGTTAGGATTTGAGTATGAGCTTATTAACTCCTCAATAACTTTTGCTCCAAATCCCAAGGTTCTAGCAATGGTTCTGATCTTATTCAATTGTCACAACCTGTTGTACACATTGGAGTAATAATGGAATGCTCTTCTAATAAGAGCTCTAAATGCCAAAAGCTTATACGTGTGTGTGTGTGTGTGTGTGTGTGTGTGTGTGTGTGTGTCATTGGAGAAGAAAGGAATGTATAATGGGTCATGGGTGGATTTGATATATACCTTTGTGCTTAAGGAACCGTTTTTGAATGAAATGCCAATGTCCAATTAACAACAACATTTGTAATGTTAATAGGAAAACAATTGCCAGATTTTATTAGGTTGTTTCAACTAAGAATAGAGCTAAATGAAGAGATTTCATTCAGCCTCATTATCATTGATCAACTGAGAAAAATAGACTGCCTTGTTTGTTTTATTACATTTATTACATCATCTTGTAGGGACTAAAAATTGATTGCTATCTCCTGATCTAGGCTAAATCTTCTTTTTTCTGTTTGAACGTACATAAAAATCTAAAGTTTCATTTGTTTGAAAAGACAATCAGATTTCAATATATAAAATGATGAACAGAACTGATCATTTTGAAAATTCTAATAAATTATATGGAAATAGAGATTAACTTTATTTTCTAAAATTAATGTAATAATACATTAGTAATTTTGAAACCATGTAATAATACATATTAAAAAATAAATTCTTTAAATGCTTAGACATTACAATATATAACAACTATCAAATTAAATAGTTAAAAATATTTCAAATTAATTTGTTTTAATCAGTATATAAAAATTATAATGGATAAGAAATATTGCATTCTAATATTAAAATACAGATGATGAACATTTGAAATGAAAAATATAGTTAACATCAAGCTGGAACCTCAGTTTACAATATAAAAATTATAACCTTACTATTTCCAGCAGATAATTTCAGTCCTGTACTAATGTTTTCAACTCCTTTGAAAAGTTGAAAATGGTAGAATATTTTTAAATTGAATGTTTCTTCACTATGTAAAAAAGAATTCTTAAAAAGCATTCCAGAACTAGAATCTCTTCAACTTTTCAAATTTACTATGGTAAAGATCTAAAGAAGATTTCTCAAAGGAGTCAAAAACATTTGTGTAGGACTGAAATTATCTGTATGAAATAGTGAGTAAAGTTATAATTTTTATATTATAATATTTATAATTTTTTTAGATTACTGAATAAAAATATACATATCACAAATAAACAACATTAAGCAATGAGAATATATCTTCATAACAGATTGTGTATATTATTTATGAAACTATATATGGAAACATATGATAGGCCTACAGTAAACAAAGACTAAACTATATATTAATAACCAAATGATAATTCTGGATTCATTATCAAACTATACTATAACCTGGTTAATTAAATGTGCAGATATTTCATAATTAGGACTGAAGGAAAGCAATTAAGTTGCCATCTTGTATTAAATTTGATCATTAGAATTCATTCATTTAGAATATTCTGGAAGAAATTATTAATCCACAGTGTGATTAAAATTCACATCTGCTTATCATGCAGATGTGTTGCCAATCATGCTACCTTTGTCCAATCTTTGCTTTTATACCAATTAATCTAGAAGGTAAAGCAACACTGTTCTGTTCACTCACTGCAACTTAATCACCCATCATTAGTCCAAATT
The DNA here is from genome assembly GCF_000671375.1 of Centruroides sculpturatus. NCBI lineage: Eukaryota > Metazoa > Arthropoda > Arachnida > Scorpiones > Buthidae > Centruroides > Centruroides sculpturatus. The sequence continues at coordinate 234,790 of NW_019384758.1, read as the reverse complement.
CAAACTATCTATACATTTAAGTAGCCAGGTTATAGCCTGATCAATATATTTCAAACTTTGAAATATATTGCACTGTCATTTGATTAGTAAAACAATATATCAAATATAATATTTACAAATAATAGTTATACAATAACTCTTCATATTTATCTATGTAACTAACACCTTATCCTTGCCAAGAAATATAATTTATTTCAAACAAACGTTTTCAGCCTGATTCACAGGCCATCTTCAGGTTGAGAACCAAATTTGAATTAAAGGATTCCATCAATGGAATACAAAAATTCAAAATTAAATAAGCAACAGAATAAGATAAAATAAAAAATAAAAATTTAAATAATAAATAACCAACGGAGTAACAAAATAAAAATGTAAAAAATGTACATAGAAGTATTAAAAAATACAATTACTAACNCAACTAGACATCTCTGTTCACAAGCTATTCCAAAATACTTAGTTTTTTATAATTTATATCTACACATAATATATATTAATACATACGTATATATAATATATCAATTTTTAAATTATTTGCCAAATGCTTAACCAAATGTCACTAGATTTTTTCAGACTGTAATATTGCATTAAAAAAAAGTAAATAAAGGTAGTAGTATTATTTACATTTGCACCAAATTATTTTACTCATTGAAAATATAATAGAATTATATTTAGTATTTGACAAATTTATCCTATTAAAACTTACTAAAATTTATTATAAAAATTTTCCATAACAGAAAATACATAAAGTGTGTCTTTAAAATTTTGTCCTTTTGAACACATATGAGGAATTAACAGTCCTCCAGGAAAAGCTGACCTTTCTTTAGAGGCTACCCATCCACCTCAATATGTAAAACATTAAAATTTTCCTCTAACAATGGCACAATCAATTAATTTTTATCAAAATGTATATGTTTTAATTAATTGTGCCATTGCCAGAGGGAAAATTTTAATGTTTTACATATTGAGGTGGATGAGTAGCCTCTAAAGAAACGTTGACTCTGCCTGGAAGACTGTTATTTCCTTGTGTGTTCAAATGGATGAAATTTTAAAGACATTTTAAATATTGTCTGTTAGAAAATTTATAAAAAATTTTTCTGTAAGATTAAAACTTATTGTTCTTGATAATTTTTTATTAAATTTATCCTATTATTTTGTAAGTGTCTACATTAGTAATGAAAAAAAAGCTCATTTCTTAATTACAGTTCAGAGGTCATTCTAAAGTATTCATTTGCTATTCATATTATTGTACTAATTACATAAAAACGTTTTGACAAACCAGAGGTGAAAATAATTAGGAATGATGATAAAGCATTTAGAAAAGTTATGTCTAGTTTCATCAATTAATTATTATTAACAATAACAATTAACTAGCTTTATCAAATAACACATTTCTATTCTCATTGCATTATTCATAAAAATCTTGATAATAAACAAATGATGATGATACAAGTTTTATTCATGCACATTTGATTAAATATGGCCAGAAATTATCACTAGAATAGTTAATCATATTTTAGGATCTTGCTGTAATATCAATTGACTTAAAATTGATTAAAACTTGGCATCTCCTCAGCTGTTCTATGAATATGTGACTGCCCAACAATACCAGAACAGATGAGAACTATAGTGATATCTAGCTATTCCACATTCATTCTGCCATATGAATGTTCTTCATTTTAGTTATATACATTACTGGCTAAACTATGGGCTTAGAATATATCAAGAAACATTGAATATCATTAAGTTTTAGATTCCTTAAGTTTTGATATAAAAAAAATATTTTCTCATGCCAAGTAATTCTTACTAGATAAAATTTAAAAGCACTGTTTATTGGCATTAATAAATGCCTATAGATAGTGCTCTTAAATTTTATCTGGTAAGTTCTTTTTACCTCTGTGTTCTTACTCTTATAAATTTCTGTGTATCCTTGTCTACTTGGACCTTGTTATTAATAGGACTTTAATAAGTCCTATTAATAACAAGGTACAAACAGAAATTTATCTGGTAAGTTTTAATATTGACTGTTGAACATAAAAAAGCATGACATTTTGCATAACCCAGAAAATGGTAATTGTAATGTTAATGTTGTAATGTAAGCTCTGCTAACAGAATTTTTTTTTTTGACTGAATATGTTTCTAATGTTTACCAGTATGCTTTTGTTCAGACATATAATGAAATATTCAAGCTTTCAAGTACTTTAATGTGCAACAATTCAATGTAGAAATTGTCTTTAAAACTTTATCCCCAACATCTATATACTATTTCCTGATATTCAATGCAATGGAAAGGAATGAATTTTTTTCCCTTGAATCCAATATATATTTCTAGAAAGTAATTGTATATGTTCATAAAAGAATCAATTAAACAGACTGCATAAAAGTTGTCTTTTAGCAGTACTGCTAAAAACAACATTTTAAATTAAAAAGGTTTAATGTTGAAGAACAAAAGCACAATTCATGACTGTTTCTGTTTTCCCTTGAAAGGTATGTTTAAAAAGTTGACACTTTTAATACAGTAGAACCCCGACTATTTGAAGTAAACCCATAAGTGACTATTATGCTCCTAGAACTGTTAGAAATTTTTAAAGACAACCAAAAACTATTTTGTATCAATCAAAGGGATGCTGACACCGTGACTATGGCATTGAAGTTCATTTATGAAATATAATTTGGGACTTAGTCATCTTATAATTGTTTTTGTTTATATTAATCTCAATTTTTATCAATTTCATACCATTTTGTTTATTTGTATACTATTTAATTAATTTGTTAATGTTAATTTCTATGCAAATGCTCTCTTTAAAATGCTTTTCAATTTTTAAATGATTTCCGTTGCATTCGATATGCTCATGTTTGTTCGTTTTATTTTAAATTCATGTACTCACTGAGGCAGGCCTATGATATTAGGTCATGAACTTTTTGATTTATTAAATTTACTACTGGAGTTACAAGGTGCTCTGTTTATTGTTTCTTATTCTTTGGTTAGGTCTTATTTATTGAATACACTATTTTTGTATACTGCAATTCATGAAAGAAAATTTAAAATGATAATACACATTACAAAATGATTTGTTTCTGTAATTCTTTTATCATTTAACTTCAATCTGAGACAAATCATTCATATTAAAATATAACTATAAAAACACACATTTTTATTCTTAAAGTTTTGTATGTATATTAGCTATATAATACATGATGTACAAATTGTTATTCTTATATATAATTAAATTCACTAAGATATAAAACTTGGATAATCAGGGTTCTACTATATATGCAGTGTTCATCAATAAGACAGTAGATTCTAATTTTAACAGATTGCAGAATGATGAATTTTCCAAAGGGCCTGCCAAATCAATGTAATTTTACCTCTTTAGCAGATCTGAACTTAGAATAACAGATTTTTTTTCTACACTCAACTACTGTAAACATTGCATTTTTTTCAATGCTAATTGACTTAATATTTGGGTGTTTATGGGTACTTAATTAAAAAAAATATATTTCACATAGAGCAAATTGTGCATAATTGTTATGGTCACATTGCTAACCTTGAAGCTTTATGTCAGTGCTCTCCTGTTGTACACTGATTAATGATGGAAAGCTACTTTTGGTTGTTGTACTCAATAGACAGAAAAGTAGCATTAAAACAAATCAAGATGAATGAGCTTTTAACAAATTGTAAAGTCAAATAAAGTGTTAATGATAATATGCACTGTACTTTTGCATATTCTCATTAACACTTCATTTGACCTTACAATTTGTTACCAATTTTATATTTTTCATGATTAAAAATAAGCTACTTGCTGTTCTATTTGTGTATTTATATAATCAGACATGTTTAGATAAAGGTAATTGAATACATTAAACTTTTGTAATATGGTAACAAAATATTGAAATCAGTAAGTAAGAATTAATAACATACGTATCCAAAGGGCGAATAGTGCAAAATATCTAGGTATCGAAATAGATGACAGTCTCCTATGGCACCTTCACATAAATACTATCCTTATCCAAGTTTACCTTAATACTTAAGAAAATAAAGAGATACCCAAACTTGGAAACTCTTTTTATGTAAACATGCCAAAGTTTTAATTTCACTTTAATGTCTTATGTATTTAAATTTTAAATTTGAATACTACTGTGGTATGGTATTAATATTCAAAACTAAATTCAATAAGTATTCCAATTAATAATTATTGTTATATGAAATTTTGGATAACTTCATTAACAACATCATTATGGCCCACACACCTTATGTCTCTGATAACCAATATTTATTGTTTTAGAAACATTTTCAACCTGATCTACAGGCCATCGTCAGGTATTTTGAATTCTCTGGGATGTTTTTTGTATTGGTTCCAGGTTTGAATGATTATGTGAAAAGAAATTCAAATTTTTTATAACTGTTTTGAACATCTCGCTGAAATATCAAATATATCAAAAATGTAACAAATAGTATATGAGGGCTGTTCAAAAAGTTTGCGGCCTTGCCTACATGTGGCGCTGCGATCAATTTAATTTTTGGTGGGAATAATTCAGCCATCTTTGCTAAAGATACAATACCAATTTCCGCTTGACTTGTCAAAAAGTTTTGCCACGACAGCTTAGCAGATAGTCAGTGTGCACATGCTTTATCAAAAATGGAGAAGATGGAGACTCGTGCAATCATAAAATACCTGACGAAAAAAGGGTTGACCCCATCTCAAATCAAAGCTGACATGGATGAAGTTTTAGGAGAGTCTGCTCCTTCGTACACCACTGTGAAAAAATGGACAGCCCTTTTTAAATCTGGCAGAGAAAGTGTGGAAGATGACCCTTGCAGCGGACAGCCGTCAACTGCTGTCACTGAAGAAAACATCGACAAAGTTCACGATTTGGTATTAGCAGATCGCCGTTTGAAAACGCGTGAGATAGCTGAGACAACAGGCATCTCTGTCGACCGAGTGCACCACATCCTAACCGAAGATTTGGGTATG
>NW_019384758.1:214538-226199 GCF_000671375.1 Centruroides sculpturatus | reverse complement strand
TCCGTTGCATGTCGCTTCGCGTTGAATTTTCGTCGATGTTAAGCCTAACAAAGACTATTGTATCGTTAAAAATTATTTTTTTATTTTGTACAAACAAAATAAATATATTGAAAAATATAAAAATAATAAAAAATTATACTTCAGATGTTAATTTAGTATCAAAAACATAAAATATTTGAGTAGCCCAAGACATAGCCAAAGATTTAAGCGCCACAGCACTGGCGAAAATTTAAATTTGCCGACTGGAATTCTTTCAAATGATTGACTTTCGGAAAATCGACGCTCTACTGTATTTTGACTGGTTAGAGTTCTTATTAAATTTCTTAACTATAAACTTCCATGCAGAGGGAAGACTTTCTGCATCCCTCACATTTAAACAGACTTCCTGTATTTTACTCCTATAAATCTCCTATAAATAAGCTGCTTTTGAATTAGTGACATTTGTGTCATGGTGTTTTGCAGTGGTACCTTGGAAAAGGGGATATATTTTGTCAACAAGTGGGATTGATGCTATTAACAAACCAGTGTTAAATTAAAGAGATAAAACTTAGATTACACATATTTCTTTCTTGGATGACATGAGTTTTACTCTTGACAACTCAATAAGAATGTAGAGTTTCCAGGACTCTACTGTGTTATTGTAACCATTATTTTCATATTACATTTAAGTTAAAAAATTTATTTTTCAATTTTAAATTATTTGGATAAAAAACTCTGAATCAAAGTTAAAACCTGAAAGAAGACGATGTAAAAAAAAGGTGGTAGAATATTTTAATTTATATAGTTTAAATATTAATATTTAAACTACATAAATTATTAAATTCAATAATGGTAATTTATACTAAAAAAACAAATTGTATAAAATTTCTATTATAAAAACACTTCTAAGATAAAACTAAATTCAGTGTGAACAACACTAATACTTTTTCAGCAACACTAATTTATTTAAACAAATGTTTTTGACTTTTTTCATAGGTCTGTGTCAGATTTAACAAATAAAATAGAACATTTGAACTGAAAGTTCTAATTAACTTTCTTACAGCATGTTTTAAAAAACATTTGAAATATGATTTGAGTGAGAACAGCTACATATTTTAACTATGTGTTACAACATAATATATATATGTATAAAATATTACAAAAATTCAATTCAAAGATAAATACATTGTAAAATGGACCCAATATAGCAAAATACTCTACAGTAAAATTAAAATAAAATAAAAACAAAACAAAAAAATGAGGGGAAATCTAATTATTATAATTAAAGTACCAAAAATAATTTTCAAAATATTTGTCACAATCATTCCAAAGAAATTATGTCATTAATTGTGCTAAAATATTATTAATTTTATAATCCATTTATGTAGATAATTTGCAGATAATTTTTTATGATAATGCTGTAGATATTAGATGAGATGATTCTTAAGACAGATTCATTTTGTTAGAATGGTGTACACCTTTATATAAATTTGACATTATTTCAACTTTTTTAAATGAGAAAGTGAAAAAATAATACCGAATTGACATAAAACTTTACATTATTCTGACAAAATTGACATATCTACCAAAATTAAGGTTACAATTTTTGTAAAATAATATTATCCAAGTAATAAATTATGGTTTGTTTGTGAAGCACTACATTTTATTATACATTTTTACATAAAACCTGAAGAGGTTAAAAGGACTGAAAATATTACATGTTTCAGTGCTAATGAAGTACTGTACATTTTATTATTATGGTTCTTCTCTTAAGGCTGTTTGCAAGAATTTTAATCTCAAGGTTAAATCATTTTGATCCACAGAACTATTTACAATGTACAGGGGGGAAAAAAAGAGAGATTTTTGTTCTATAAAAGCCATACTACTCAGTTTGAAAAATAATTTTTTCAATATAAAATAAAAATGCTCAAATACATTCAACACAACTTGCATATATCAATGCAGCTCACAGTTTTAAGAATAAACATTGAAGAACACAGTATATTTTATATGAATATAATAAAAAAACTCCTAACATTCTATTTACACTTATATTGAAAAAACAACTTTTCATAATTAATTTATAGTAATTTATCAATATGTTTTTAACAAAAATTTCTTACATGCTATTTTAGTTTCTATTTTCAGTATTTCATTTTAGCAGTAATTAGAGCTTACAGCATTTGTTAGATTTGATATAAAACAGCTGTCATTTTTAAAATCCTCAAATTAATTTAGATCAAATGTAAAAACATCTGAGACAACAATAACATTTATTTCAAATAATTAAAAAAACTAGAAATTATTAAAAAAATGAATTAAATGTAAATGTAGATAAAAATTACTTAATTTATTTTCTATATCATATCAAAAGTTAAAAAATTTTTGAAATACATAAATTAAATTAAATTTGATATCTTTGTATAAATTTTTGCTTAAGATTTTAAACTTTATAGGAGTCTTTTAAATAAGTAAAACTACATGTAGGGTTACATGAGTAACATTCCTAAACTGTTAAGACAATAAATGAGGGATTGTCGGTGAGAGAGAGAGACATGTGAGGAAAGATGATAATTGGTGATGCAAAAAGGACAAAAGATGTTACAAACGCCAGAACCTCATTGTTCTATCCATAAGACGGTTGAAAGAAATAGCTGAATGCTGGAAGATTATTGTTACTTCTATTTCTATCATTATTTCTACATACATTAATTTGAAAATTTACATTAATCTCTAACTACAAGAATTTCTATGATCACTCAAATAATTTACTATTTGCAATGTTCTATATTAGTTTAATTATTACATATGTTTAAAGAATAAGTGGCTTATTTAATGATTTTAAACTATTTTATACATATCAATATCAATTTTACATAAATTTTTAGCAGTAATGTACAGATCACATTTTAACAAACTCAAAAGTATCTGCATTTATATCAATATTGCTAGGTGGAGTGCTACTAAATTTCAATAAAAAATCAATTAATAAAAAACCATATTTGTATTTACATTAAAAGGATATTGTATTTTCAGCATATAGAAAAAAATTTATCTTATCAAGAAAATTTTTGATACCAATGAAACAGTTAATTCAATAAAAGTATTGTTCTTTCTTTAAATTATACATAAAGTTTAAATGAAAGTTCTTTTGACACAATTTTCAAATTAAAGTAGTGTAAAATATTATAATTTTGCATTCTTACCAAATTTATTATGCTAAGTTTATGGCCTCTCTACTTTTTGTTCATCCCTTACATTTTTGTAAAAGTTTCTGTTTGAGGGCTGTAGGCCTGATAAGTTCATTCCATTTAGAAGAAATCACCACTGTACCACTGGTGTTATGACAATCATACCTTTGATGAACTGAATTAATGATGCCCGTCTGATAGAAGTCTTGGATGATGCATACAAAACTCCATTACAGCCCTCTTCATGTCATTGTTTGACTAGAATTATTGCCTTTTCAGCAAACTAAACTCATGAAAATCACATGGTGAGAGATCTGGACTTTATGGGCACATGATTCAAGGATCTCCCATGTAAGGGTGTCAACTTCTGTCTGATGACATTGTCAACATGGGGGTGCCCACTATCGTCACGACCTTCAAGGAACTTTGCACACCATTTCACAATGGCAGTTTGCATCCTTATATGTCTTCATCATTCTGTGATGAAATGTCCAACAGTTTATGTCTTTCTTCAGCCAAAAATAGGACAATGGCATATTAATCTAATTTGGACATATTTGGTAGCACACATTCCATGTGCAATTCTGAATACAACAAATATCTTACTAATTGCACTAGATCACTGGGTTTGTATCAGCTCATTCTAGATATGGTGCATGTCATATGTCATTGCAGTACTTACAAAAATGTTTCGATCGTCCCTTATCTATAGGCTAGAGCATAAACTTTTTACCAAGCTTTTTAAAAGCTAGTCATTATTATTATTAAAAAATTAGATGTTAATTTCAATTTCCTATTTACTATGTTCAAATAATTCAGATATCTTTAAATAAAAGTATTAATCATCTTTGACTGAGAATAATTTTACTTTTGAACTCAGTGGAGAGCAATTCTGAGCAATGTGTTTGAGCAATTGCATGTTTATAAGAAACTACACAATTATACTAACCTTCATTTTGTACATAATTTTGTATCATTTGGCTTTCAGCTATATGATTTTGGATATTATGGATAATTCCAAAACAACCACATTTTGAAAATATCAATCCAATCCAAAAATTAAAGAGCATACAACACATTTTAGCCATATGGATGCAGACACCATTTTTGTTGTTGACATGCTTCCTGTGCTTGCTCCAAAAATTCTGAACAAGTTGAATGCATTTGAAGTAAAATCTGATTCTAAATGTAAATGCAGTTGGCACACTCCAATTTCTAAAGTAAACATGTTTAAGGTGCTCAGTAACTCAGATTGTAAAAGTAAATGCACTCTGATATCAAAATTAATCAATTAGCATACATTTTATATTCAATATATGAACATTTGTTAGCTAACTCTGACTCTTTCATACATCTGTAAGAAGTAAAAAAAAAATCATCTGCTATTATTACTTTTTCAAATAGTGTTAAGAATATTAGGCCTCTAAAAAAACATCCTTTACGTCTGATGTTTCATATATATACATAAGACAATAATTAATTGAAAGTTCCTATGTTCTAAGTGCTAAACATATATTCCAATATTTAATAATTATTAATTTTTTAAATATAAATATTGTAACAAAATTATTACAAATGTTGCTTCTAGCATTTGATATAATTATATTAATTAAATTATCCACAACCGTGAGGCAGATAATAGTGATAAACTCAAAAATAAATTCAAAAACTTTAATAAACTCAAAAACTAATTTTTTGAGTTTATTAAATCGTTTTCACTTTGATCCCTGAGCGTTTGTGCCCATCATTGGTCTGGTAAGACCTCACTATTATCTGCCTCACAGTTGTGGATAATTTAATATGATAAATATTGTAGTAGTCAAACATTCCCTACAAAAATTTAAATGCTATTCATATTTTTTAATACTTTTTAAACAAAACAGCTCTAAAATCATTGTTTCATTTTTTATTTCTATCTAATAAGTATATATTTTGAAATAAGTAAACAATATCTCTGGAGTTTAAAATCTAAAATCATACGTTTTATTTGTTTATTACCATATGCCAGACTTGGTTTATGCAATTACATTTTGAAATATTATATAAAGTTGATTTCCAAACACTGTTGAATTACAAGCAAATAGTAATTCTAATAAATTATGTAATATTAATTACTATTTTGTAGTTAGTTTACTTAATTAAAAAAATTAATATTCTGAAAGATACTTTACTGCTTTGTGAAAAATAGTTAAAAATGTATTAGTACTATCAAAAAATACACACTCTTATATTTCAATTTCAAAATAAAGCATTCGAAGATATATTAATTATAAAATTATACTCTCTTATAATTAACATATCTTTGAACATTTTTATAATTAAGTAAAATAAATATTACATAGAAAAATTTTAATTATTTTGTTGAGTAAAATACAACAGTACTCAACATCATTTATTATGGAAAGTTTAAGTGTCATCAAATGAATGAAAAATTGCAATGTAACAAAATATAGAAACTGGAGGGGATGCCAGATAATAACTTCACACCTTAGAAATCAACTCCAGCAAGAAGTTTAATGAAACTAAAACATTTTCAACCTAATTTGATGGGTCTTCATCAGTCGAGCGTTCCAAAATTTGGAAACACTCAACCGACGATGTCCTGTAGAATTAGGTTGATTTCTAAGGAGCGAAGTTATCATCTGAAAAATTGCAGGGAGACTTTTATCAAGACACACTTTTAACTCTTTAATTACTTAAGCCGAATGTTCATTACATTCCAGTTTTAGCAGCATTATTAATTAACAATTTCATATTTAAAACAATACACGACGAGCCAATCAGCTTTAAACACATTTATATGTACATTTATGTATAAAGCACTTTAAAAATGTACATTACACGTGCAATGTACACTTCAATACATTAAAATGTACATTACAACGAAATTGAACATTTCTGTTCAACAATACTCTATCAAAGTGCATTGTTATCAAGGCTTTACACTTAGTATTTATATAATTGCTTGTATGACGCATTTTTCGTCATAACTTTTATAGTTTTAAAAAAAAGTTTTTGTGTATAAAAACGAAAAACATATTTGATTAGGCCTAAGATGAATCTCTAAGCCTAAGTCATAAACAAAAGATTTTTACACATTTATAAGTGAGGAGAATTTAAATACTTACCGTTTAATGAAGATATTTTATCTGCCAATCGATTAAGTCTCCGATATTATAATTATAAGGAGAATTTTTAAAGTTATTTGTCGAAATATTTCCGGCTATAACGATCAGACGAATACAAAAATCCAGGCGACCATAACCACTGCACTGGAGTCAAACTCAATAACACAATCGAATTTGCGGTAAATATCTTTCGCGTTTTATTATTTTTTTTCTCGTTAGAAAATTATCGAATTTTTTAGTAACATATATCTTCTTTGTTAAATGGTATTCTTAATTTTAAATTAATTTTAATTTTTGTTTTAATTACGAGTTTAATAATATAATTCGTCACCGATTTTATGGTGAGTGTGGTGTCGCTGGTGTCGTCTGCCGGATTTTCTTAACACTAATATGGATGTTGGAGAATTATTAAGCTATAAGGTAGTAAAATGGATATTATAATTTGAATGGTTAGATTTATATTTACGATGAAGTTGCGAGATTTTTGTGAACTATTGTTTGGGGGCATTTCGGAAATTGGATCACGATCCTCATTTTGAATTAATAACATTTCGCCTGTTAATACGAGCTTTCTGATGGCTGATCTTCAGCTTTTTAACTTAATGTATTCTTCACGCTTTCCATCCTACTCGTTCATTTTTCATTAGTCAACCGATTAATTTTTTTAAAAATCTCTTTGACATTAGATGAGTCCATGATATAACGTTCTTATTTCAGTAAGATTTGAATTATGAATGAGAAATTGGCCACCCCCAGAGTAATAGATCCCCCGTACGAGCAAAAAAGTCAATGGAACCATATCTGTATGTGTCACCCTATGAGAGAAATTTGCATCCGAAGGTCAACTTTTACTGTGAACCAGTATAATGCCTATTTTCCGTGCTTGCCTTGACGTAGAGCACGGGGCAGATGCAGTCATTTGCACAGAAGCACTGGTGATGGAGTGAGCCCCATGCTCCCTAAAACTATATAACATCAGATACTCCGCGAACAGTCTAGTGAGCTACTCAAAGATGACATAGCAACGTGGGCTAAATAGTTTAATGTGATAGTCTTTAGTGGAGCAATGATACTCCTGATCGTGTGCGGCCTGGAAGTAGGCCGATTTCGGGAGATTGTATCTCACTGAGGGTTATATGTAGCGTTAAGATTCCAACTGTTTCATTCAGAGGTGTAATGACAAAAGTATAATTCCCTTGACATTTATCTGCATAATTGATGAAATTCTAAACTTAAAAACACAATTTCAATGATAGCTTATTCATTTTGGTGATAAATAATCTGTTTTGCTTTGAAATATGTTTGACAGTTTAAGTTATAATATAATCTTCAAAGTTGTGGAACCTTCTAAGCATATTTTTTGTTTAATTTAAAACCTTTTGCATACAAAAANCTATTGTGATGGCATAAAAAAGCTAGAACATCGCTGGAATAAGTGCATTGCTAACAGAGGAGATTACATTGAAAAATAAAAAAAATTTTAACATTATTTTGTTTGTTTTTCTATGTGAGGCCGCGAACTTTCCGAACAGCCCTCGTAAATATATTAAATTGAACTAATTAAAATACATGGAATAAAATAAAATAATACTAACACAATATACATAATTATATCAATCGAATGTGCATTACATATTATATTTTATTACATTATTTTTTATCATAAATTTCCATGCCAATGGTAATCCTCTGGCATCTTTGTAGTTTAAACACTTGCCAGTAAGATTGGATCAATATACTTCAAACTTTTCTATAGTCATTGCTAAAGACAATGAGCGCACTGGTCTACCAATCTTAGCCTCATTCTATTCAACAACCGAACCCTCTGTTTGTGCTACTATGGATAGTGCCGTAGTATAGTGCCCTTTGTTTACATTGTATATATGCTCTTTAAGCCTTTTGCTGAAATTCCTAGTAGTGACACCTATATATTCTTTGTTCAGGCCTAATTGATCATTTTTATATGGTATCTTGTATACCCCAGTTGTTCTTCCTCTTTGATCGTATCTTTATCATTTCTAAGCAAATTATAAACTGTGGTACCCTTTTGTATAGTAATCTTGTATTCTTGTAGTCTGCAATTTCCTTCATGATATTGGACATTCCTCTGTTGTAAGTGAACTTAGTAATTTCTTTGTTCATATTCTGCTTTGTCTTCTTTTTGTTAGGATTTGAGTATGAGCTTATTAACTCCTCAATAACTTTTGCTCCAAATCCCAAGGTTCTAGCAATGGTTCTGATCTTATTCAATTGTCACAACCTGTTGTACACATTGGAGTAATAATGGAATGCTCTTCTAATAAGAGCTCTAAATGCCAAAAGCTTATACGTGTGTGTGTGTGTGTGTGTGTGTGTGTGTGTGTGTGTGTCATTGGAGAAGAAAGGAATGTATAATGGGTCATGGGTGGATTTGATATATACCTTTGTGCTTAAGGAACCGTTTTTGAATGAAATGCCAATGTCCAATTAACAACAACATTTGTAATGTTAATAGGAAAACAATTGCCAGATTTTATTAGGTTGTTTCAACTAAGAATAGAGCTAAATGAAGAGATTTCATTCAGCCTCATTATCATTGATCAACTGAGAAAAATAGACTGCCTTGTTTGTTTTATTACATTTATTACATCATCTTGTAGGGACTAAAAATTGATTGCTATCTCCTGATCTAGGCTAAATCTTCTTTTTTCTGTTTGAACGTACATAAAAATCTAAAGTTTCATTTGTTTGAAAAGACAATCAGATTTCAATATATAAAATGATGAACAGAACTGATCATTTTGAAAATTCTAATAAATTATATGGAAATAGAGATTAACTTTATTTTCTAAAATTAATGTAATAATACATTAGTAATTTTGAAACCATGTAATAATACATATTAAAAAATAAATTCTTTAAATGCTTAGACATTACAATATATAACAACTATCAAATTAAATAGTTAAAAATATTTCAAATTAATTTGTTTTAATCAGTATATAAAAATTATAATGGATAAGAAATATTGCATTCTAATATTAAAATACAGATGATGAACATTTGAAACGAAAAATATAGTTAACATCAAGCTGGAACCTCAGTTTACAATATAAAAATTATAACCTTACTATTTCCAGCAGATAATTTCAGTCCTGTACTAATGTTTTCAACTCCTTTGAAAAGTTGAAAATGGTAGAATATTTTTAAATTGAATGTTTCTTCACTATGTAAAAAAGAATTCTTAAAAAGCATTCCAGAACTAGAATCTCTTCAACTTTTCAAATTTACTATGGTAAAGATCTAAAGAAGATTTCTCAAAGGAGTCAAAAACATTTGTGTNCTGTTAATACGAGCTTTCTGATGGCTGATCTTCAGCTTTTTAACTTAATGTATTCTTCACGCTTTCCATCCTACTCGTTCATTTTTCATTAGTCAACCGATTAATTTTTTTAAAAATCTCTTTGACATTAGATGAGTCCATGATATAACGTTCTTATTTCAGTAAGATTTGAATTATGAATGAGAAATTGGCCACCCCCAGAGTAATAGATCCCCCGTACGAGCAAAAAAGTCAATGGAACCATATCTGTATGTGTCACCCTATGAGAGAAATTTGCATCCGAAGGTCAACTTTTACTGTGAACCAGTATAATGCCTATTTTCCGTGCTTGCCTTGACGTAGAGCACGGGGCAGATGCAGTCATTTGCACAGAAGCACTGGTGATGGAGTGAGCCCCATGCTCCCTAAAACTATATAACATCAGATACTCCGCGAACAGTCTAGTGAGCTACTCAAAGATGACAAAGCAACGTGGGCTAAATAGTTTAATGTGATAGTCTTTAGTGGAGCAATGATACTCCTGATCGTGTGCGGCCTGGAAGTAGGCCGATTTCGGGAGATTGTATCTCACTGAGGGTTATATGTAGCGTTAAGATTCCAACTGTTTCATTCAGAGGTGTAATGACAAAAGTATAATTCCCTTGACATTTATCTGCATAATTGATGAAATTCTAAACTTAAAAACAGAATTTCAATGATAGCTTATTCATTTTGGTGATAAATAATCTGTTTTGCTTTGAAATATGTTTGACAGTTTAAGTTATAATATAATCTTCAAAGTTGTGGAACCTTCTAAGCATATTTTTTGTTTAATTTAAAACCTTTTGCATACAAAAATATAAATTTTATTACTATATAAAAATTAAAAATATTAATTAAATAAATATATATTTGGAAAATCATTCAATTCAAATAAATAACTACTGGTCTGAAGACTTTTAAAATAAAATAGAAATTTCTTATTTCAGGAATAGCTCGCCAGTGGCTGAGTGGATAAAACCACTGAACGCTGGTAGTTGGTCACAGGTTCATGCCTGACCAAGTGGCCACATGGAGTTTTCTGAGTTTTCTTCACATGTTTAACATGAATAGAGGTCAGTTCCATAGAAAGTCCTCGATAGGCAGTTTCTCCTTAGCAGATTACCCATGTGTAGTTTTTCCTTATCCCATTAATCTTATTTCAGGATTCCAGGAATAGAAACTTAATTTCTAAATTTTTAGTTTTTATTCATTTATTTTTGACTGACTTAAAACTGCATTGCTAAGTAAAAACTCCTCACATATCTAAGGATTCCTCTAAAAGAAAACAGTAATTGTAAGAAAATATTTATCTTCAGAATAAATGAATTGAATTTAATATTTGGGTTTTATCCATTGATTTTGAAGATACATTATAAAAATTCAAAATATTTAGAAATTAAAATTACATTCCTGAAATAAGCAGTTTCTATTTTGTTCTAATTTTTTTATTTCTTAAAAAATCCACAGTTATTATAACAAATTAGTTTTAGAATATTGACCTATTTTACAAATGTTTAAATGACAAATTTTATTAAAACTTCATAAATAATAATTGTCTTTAATAAAATGAATATATTTTATTATTAAAATATTATTATAAAGATAAAATTATTAGATTCTGATATTATATTGAAATATAATATTAACCCTTAACTGGTTTTATGGGGGCCGCGCGGCCCCACGCATCATATTTTTACGATTTTCTAAAAATCTAAATATCGTGCGCAGCTGTCATTTTATGTAATCTCATTACGTCGCGACTCTTAGCGAGTGCCAAATGTTCGGCCCTGTAGCACTTACAAGGATGGAGCTACGTACTTTCTGGGGGCCGCGCAGCCCCCACGATACCAGTTACGTTGGTTTTTTGTGGAAATGTGTTTTTATGTTTTTTTTTATTTTTACAATTATTTTGCAAATATATCTCAATCTTGCATCAAAAATTCAAAATGACTACCAAAGAATCATTTGAACTGCTAATAGATGATAATATTATACAAATTGCTAGATCAAGCCGAAATCT
>NW_019384758.1:211421-214126 GCF_000671375.1 Centruroides sculpturatus | reverse complement strand
AAAATATTATTATTATAATTAAAAAAAGTAAGGAGATGTTATGTAATAAAAATCTTTATTAAAAACTCAAGATTTTTTTTGTTTTTTATTTTTCAGCA
This sequence comes from Centruroides sculpturatus, assembly GCF_000671375.1. Taxonomy (NCBI): domain Eukaryota; kingdom Metazoa; phylum Arthropoda; class Arachnida; order Scorpiones; family Buthidae; genus Centruroides; species Centruroides sculpturatus. The sequence goes on along the minus strand of NW_019384758.1, from coordinate 214,028 downwards.
TAATCTTGCACTTCAAAACACTTAGATCAACACTGAACAATCTTATTTATTCCTTCCTTGAAGAAAGACTTTCATTGAAATGTAAACCAGTTTTGTCTGCAGAAATGACTGAGGAGAATTTTTGGCCTTTTAATGCTACTTTCAGTGATTCAAAGAGATGATAATTGCTTGAGGCCACATCAGAGGGGTGGATATTTGAGAATTTCAAATCCAAGAAAGCATTCAAAATTTGCAATATGATAGTGTTTTTATCTTACAACATCTAGAACAGTTGAGTGGATTGGTATAGTCTTTGATTTGAAATTTTTGAGCATCCACTCTGTGGCAGTAATTTGGTCCCAAATGACTATCATTTCTTTGGGCATTGAGAAGCTAAAAATGCTCTTCAGATGAGGAAGCCATTTCTGCAATGCAAAACAGAGTTATGTTGAAAGGAAAATCATTTTTCCAGGACTTTAATAGAGAAGTTTATTCACTGCTTGTCTAAGAGCTACAAAGTAAAAGATTATGTTGAAAATGAAAAACAAAGTCCTCTTAAGTTTTATTTCATGACATTTCCTTATGTCTTGGCTTTCCTTCATATATTTACAAAAGATATTTATGGAATTATGTAAATATTAATATACATTGATAAGTCTCTATTTAGAAGGAGCAATTATTTATTGTGACATCGTCACAATTTTTAATTATATTTTTAATGTATTTAATTTAAAATATATGCTCTCCACCTCAAATTAGTAGTGACGTGCCCCCTGTACATCATACCTTTCCTTTAACAAAAGAGTTGTGCTGATTATCTATCCATCACCTTACTGGGGAAATTTTTGAATTGAAATAACATGACTTCCTGTTTGCATTGGAAGTTCATATGTAGTTAATCAGAGCTTCCTGCCCCTAAGGTTTTCATATCTGGTCTCATCTTTCATCTATCTAACTCCATTCTTGAGATTAAGGAAAATGGACAGACAGATGGATGACAGTGGTAATTTATAGGTCTAGGTCTACAATTTTTTCAAATTGCAGCCTAATAATGAATAAAATGTTCAGTTTATAGAAATAAGTTTTAAGATGAATAATATAGCCCATATAACAGATATACAAAATTTGTATAGCAGTTTCTCCCTGATTTATCACTTTTTTAAAGATATTAATTATTCTAGAATGTATTGCAATAAATAATGAATTTGATTTTGTTAACAATTTGTCAATGACCAAATACTAATACTTAGTTTAAAAAAAACTATTTTCAATTGAATTATAAAGTGTTAAACAAGAAAAATACATAAAATTTATATTTATTGAATTTTTTTCTACATGTATTTTTAAACATTGAAATGCACATAAAGGATGATGACAAAATTTATATATTTTGGAGATTATTTTTATGACTGACCAATTGGGAGACATTAAATCATCTCATGAATCATATACTGTAAAATATTGAAGTTTGAGAATTTATGATTTATCAGTATACAGTATATCTATGTTCAATTTTAATATTATTATATGTGAACACAATTAAGAGAAACATCTGTGATAAAAATAAACGAATTATTTTTGAAGTATTCAAAACATTTCTCTATTTCTCATTATGAAAGACATCCCATGATCAATAGCAGATACAGAAATCTTCAAAGGTATGTAGAAAGGAAAGAATATGCATTATAAGATTTTTTACTATCTCAATTACTAGGCATTATTCAAAAAAAATCCCAGAAGAGAGTGCAGCTGTGCTCTGTAATCCTCCTCCTAAATCTGCTCTTGTCCATGGTTTTATTTGTTAAATAGATTGAATGGTTTGGATCAATCGTTCCCAATTAGTGGTACGCCTACCCCTGGGGGTATGTGAAATTGCATGAAGGGGTAAGCGCGGCAATCTAAAATCAGTCATTTTAAAATTTAAATGCATGAGATGAAGCAATCAAAATAATAATGGGTGGACCATCAAAAATTCAGCAATTTACAACATGATGTGGAATGCACAAATTCTTTTATTTATAACTAAAAATATTCTCGAAATTTCATCAAAAAAATGCATTTGTGACAATACCTAAATAAAATTCTTGTGCAAGAAACAAAAATTGAACAATTATCATTATCATCATGTCAGCGAAATGGCAATAAAATATTTTCTACCAGTTTGCACAACATACCTCTGCAAGAGCAGATTTTGGCCATGACAACCATGAAAACTAAACATTGTCACCGACTTCAACTCGAAGATGACTTCAGACTGAAGCTGACCAAAATACAACCTGATTTTACAAAGTTATGCAAAGAAAATCATGCACATTTGTCACATTAAAATTAAATAACCTTATGTTATGTTTATTATTATTAGAATTGTATTTTAAAGGTAATAAATGTAAAAAAAACTTATTCTATTTATCACTTGCTGTCTACCCACAGCTTTGCCCGCATTATATAGAATTTTCTCGCAGTAAAATGTAGCCTATGTCCATCTCCAACATGTAAGCTATCTCTGTGCCAAATTTTATTAAAACCTGTTCAGCGGTTTAGACGTGAAAAGGTAACAGACAGACAGACAGAATTACCTTCAAATTTATAATATTAGTATGGATTAATATGAATTTCTGCTATAAGGGG
>NW_019384758.1:198009-210956 GCF_000671375.1 Centruroides sculpturatus | reverse complement strand
CCGAATCAATTGGGGACTGGGGTTGTTCGTATAACTGATATTTCGGATAACCGATTTATGTACGAAAAAATAGTTTAACGTATCCAATGTTGAAATTTTTATCCGTTGCGTGTCGCTTCGCGTTGAATTTTCGTCGATGTTAAGCCTAACGAAGACTATTGTATCGTTAAAAATTATTTTTTTATTTTTTACAAACAAAATAAATATATTGAAAAATATAAAAACAATAACAAATTATACTTCAGATGTTAATTTAGTATCAAAAACGTAAAATATTTGAGTAGCCCAAAACATAGCCAAAGATCGAAGCGCCACAGCACTGGCGAAAATTTAAATTTGCCGACTGGAATTCTTTCGGATGATTGACGTTTCGGATAATTGACTTTCGGAAAATCGACACTCTACTGTATATACTGATACCTAGGGATATTTATACAAATATTCCTATCTTAAGACAGTATTTATTTTATATACAAGCACTCCAGAAAAATAACTGATTTATGACATATGTTATATTCTTGGAGAGAATGTAAATGGATTTGTCATAAACGAAATACAAGTTATGTGTTTAAATGATTTACATTTTTGCCCTCAAAGTATTTTTGTATATAAATTATACCATTTCAATAATTAAAGCTGTATATAAGTATTTTTAATATTTCTTTTTATAGAAAAATATATTTTAATAAATAATATAAACTGTAATTGTTTAAAAAGTAACAAAAATTAAATTTGAATACTTACATTGAGTCAGAGCCTTGTGTTTTAATAGCAACTGTCAGGCCACTTTGTTGGTCTTGTTTTATAGTGAAATACACTTTCAGACTTATATTTATGGTAATTTTTTGTATTTTTTATTTTTATTTTCTTTTTTGTTTTTTTATGAATTTTTGCATAGTTTTTTCAGTCATGTATGTTGGATTTTCTATTACAAGCAAAATCTTTCCAATTTTATGTGTTTTTGTAAAACCAAAGATGTGTAATGTTTTAGGATTGAATTTAAATTCATTTATCACAGAGAATATGAGCTATTTTTTATTATAAGGAATCTTATATGATTATAGTAAAACCTAATTAAGTTGAAGTTTAACAGGTAAAAAATTAGGCTTTGAGTTAACAAGTTTAATACCCCAAATTTTTCTGGGGTCATAAATTTCCCATTATTAAGCCATTTCTCAAAAATCTGTTTACAGAATGATTACAAAGTTGTATATTGTGCCATAAACTGTATACCCCTTTTGTGTCCAGATAAGAACTCCAGTAACATATTTTATCAGTAAAAGTATATCAGCAGAGGTTTAATGGTATTGTATTGTGTTATGTTTGGTTTGGAGCTGTAGTGTTTGTTTATCTCAATTGTCTGTATTCATGTAGAATATAACAGAAAATGAAAACATGGACCTATTAAAGGCTGGAGGAAAATGACAGAAAAATGGGTTTAAGATAGAAGTAATAACAACTTCAACTTAATAAGATCATATTATCGGGACAACCATATGTACTGTACCTGGGATTTATAGACAGGTTTGAGTTAATGCAACTTCAAGTTAGTGAGCAGTTCAACTTAGTGAGATTTTATTATTTAGGCTATGATTAGAAATATTGCAAAGTGACTCCAGCCAGTTAGTGAAGAACTGAGGGAATAATTATTTTAATTTAAATTATTTTGATGTAAACATGAAAACAGAAAACATATTCAAGAATTTTTTACATTTTTTAAAAATTAATATTTCATTTTGAATTTTACAATTTTTTTCTTTACAACATTCAAGAATCTTATAAAAACCCTCTCTTCCCTGAATCTGTTACCAGTGCATAATGCGTATAAGAAATATACAGCAGGTGACAAACGTTTTCCAGTTTTCGCATTCATCAACCAAGCAAGCCCTAACAGCTGAGTTAACCTGAATTAAGAGGATAGCAACTGAACATGGGTACCCAACCCTGACATGCTGCTTATTTGAGCGATACCAGTGCTTGGAACACACCTCTACCACAAGTGGTAATGTTGACAAGGAACCTCACAGTTTGCCACATGTTCCCATCATGTTTAACCCGTACCTTAGAGCAGTGCATACACAGATAGCCAGCAAGCATCGTGTACAGATAGCATATAGAAGATGTCCCACGATTTTCGATATTCTATAGAATGAAAAAGACCTTCCAGATTGCACCAGGTTTCCCAGCATTTATTCCATCCTTCTGAAAGATAACTGGTGNGACTTTGTTCGCTATCCGAATTGTTCGTTAACTAGAGCAGTGCATACACAGATAGCCAGCAAGCATCGTGTACAGATAGCATATAGAAGATGTCCCACGATTTTCGATATTCTATAGAATGAAAAAGACCTTCCAGATTGCACCAGGTTTCCCAGCATTTATTCCATCCTTCTGAAAGATAACTGGTGGGGCAAAGACTTATTATACATCGATTCTATCAAGCGTTCCCTAAGTACCCGTATAAGAAAACACCAAGCGGATATCCAATATCACCACTGCACTTGCTATGTATGCATCTGATCCGGATGTCAAGGCACAGTTTGATAGAGCTACAGTCATCATCAGCATACCACCAGGACCACCTTAAATGGCTAGAATCCATAGGCATTTACAAAGCTGGCCAAATAGCCATGTGCGTCAACTGAAAGGAGGAGCTAAATCTGTCTTGGGTCTGGCAGTACCTTTTAGATGCCAACCCATGGCTACCTCCACCATCTCACAACTGTGCATGTCAAGCGAAACTGACTTCGTCAAAATGACATTCGATTCCGTCGAATTCCACACACTCCATTCTGAAGCATTCTAAGCTAGTTGACCTGAGGAAGAACTGCAAGATACAGTCGATTCCCCTATAACACTGTTGATTATTCCGTTTTATATGAATTCCATGTTGTACGAGTCACTTAGATTTTACGTGAGCCGTTCACAGCCTGGCAGACATATTTGTAAAATATAAGTGACTTGTACAACATGGAATTCTTATAAAACGGAATTATCAACAGTGTTATAGGGGGGTCGACTTGTAGTTCGAAAATGTTTGTCACTTGCTATATATTTCTTATACACGTTACGCACTGGTAACAGATTCAAGAAAGAGAGGATTTTACTCCGGTGCTGAAGTTAGAGTGAACTTTGTACTAATTGGGAACCACTGGTTTGGATTGAATAAAAATAATATTTCCTTGTGATTCTATCCCATGTTTTCTTGGAGCTAATAATAGATAAAAGAAGCAAAATGTACATTTTTTTCAGAATTAATGGATAACTTTTGTAACATTGTAGTATAAATTAAGATTATAGAATGAAATCTGGTATTAATATTTTCATTTATTTCCCTTAGATATTTAATCTGATGTGAAAAATTGTAACTTTGTTGTATAANTGAGCCGTTCACAGCCTGGCAGACATATTTGTAAAATATAAGTGACTTGTACAACATGGAATTCTTATAAAACGGAATTATCAACAGTGTTATAGGGGGGTCGACTTGTAGTTCGAAAATGTTTGTCACTTGCTATATATTTCTTATACACGTTACGCACCGGTAACAGATTCAAGAAAGAGAGGATTTTACTCCGGTGCTGAAGTTAGAGTGAACTTTGTAATCTTATAAAAAAATCTTAATACAAATAATTTATTAAAAGCTTTTTTCATTTTACATTGCTTTCATTTTTTAAATAAATAAATAGTCTTTATTCTAATCACTTTTTGTCTGTTATGTTGTTTTGTTTGTTTAGTGTTAGTACACTTCTCTCAATGACATACTTATCAAACTGTGATAAGTCCATCTTTGGGAAAAGTGCAGTAGCACAGAATATAAAAACATCTGTCTCTCTTTTATATTAGTCAAGTACAAATGAGATTCACTAAATCATGTGATCTTTTACAGGTAAACTATACAATGGTGCTATTTCCTGAACTCTATGTATGCAATTACTTACAATGAACAATGAAAAGAATATTTGTTTTAGTTACCACAATTTATTATGAGAGTATAGTCTGTGTATTCTTTAGCAAAATGGATTTGATATTTTATTACTTATATACATAATCAAATGCATTGTATTATTATACAATATATTCATTCTTCTTTTATTCTGTATTGATCAATAAAACAGTAGAATGTATAAGATCTTCAGACATTTATTTTTACTAATGTACTCACTTATCTTTCTCTCTGACTTTGTTCAAGTTAATATATAACTTTACAATCGTAATATGAAAATTTCGACTTTTTCTGCAAATCATATTGTTTATTTATTTATTTTGGATATAATAACTAAAGTTGGCAAAGACTTATGAAAAACAATACAAACAAACCCATTAAAACACAATAAGCAACATAACAGCTATTAATAAAAAAACATGCAAACATTAAAACATGCAAAACAGAAAAAACAAACATCTGTGCTATTGCAATGTAAAGTATGTTTTTACATATTTTACATTGGAACATTACATTTAATAATGGAAGACCCAATCTAGATCTAGCAACTTTGTCATAATCAGTTTATGGTAAATTGGAAAATTTAACAGACAATAAACTTTATTTAAGGATAAACTGTCTTTTGATAATAAAGATGGAGCAATGGCGAACAATAATCAAAAAATGGTTGAAAAATGGATTGGTTAGAGATATAGTGTTACTAGAGTATACATCTTCTAATAGTTTTTCACAATTTTGCAAATGTAATCAGAAAAGGTATGATGTTTATCTAATATGATACCAAGATCACTAATTGTCTCAACACAAGTAACTGAATGATTATAGATGAAGAACAGAAAGAGGCAGGATTTCTTATCAGTATGTAACACATTACAGTGGGTGATTGGTTAATGAACATAATCCGTTCCAAGACTTTGTTCGCTATTCAAATTGTTCGTTAACTGATTATCGATTTGCCATAGGTTTCTATGGGAATTTGATTAATTTGTTTTGGAGACCCCAAAAAAAATAAAAAATATATACTTTCTTACTACGTTTATTCATATGTAATAATAAAAATACATATAAACATGGTCTTGCATTTTTATTAGTCATGATTTTTCCGTTTTTGGGGGTTAAAGAATCTGTCCAATGTCGATTGCTTTTCTGTCTTCATGATTTTTCAGAAGTAATTAATCACATTGTAATTATAGAGATCCCTAAGCTCAATCTCAACCTGATATGGATGCCATTTTAAGACCATTGTTCTGACATTCTCCCACTTCTTCAAAAGATCTTTAATAGCAGATATCGGCATAAATCTGCATTTTCAGAAAAAACGTAAAAGAATTGTTTCTGTCAGAAATATGAAAGGCTAGAATTACAAGGGAGAGTTTCAAAGTTTGGGGGAATACTATCCGATCAGTATATACTGGGTAGAACGTCGGTATCGACGTCTCCCGCACTCCGAAAAGTTTCGAATTGTTGCCTGAAGACAAAGGAAGACCAATCGGTATTCGTTATTTTATGTCGCTTCTTTTTGTGTTTGTTCAGTGAAGTGTTCATTATCTGAACATGTGTTCATTGTCCGATCATAAAAATCTTTTGCGAAAGTGTTCATTATCCGATCATAAAAATCTTTTGCGAAAGTGTTCATTATCCGATTTGTTCGTTAACTGATCACCCACTGTATTATAGTTTTAGCTAGATGAAATTTTTTAGATTAAATGATTTAAGAATGTTCATATTTAACTTTATATCATCTTTGAGAAGGCTGGGACTCAAATTAACCAATTTCATATCATTGGCATATAAACTAATAATAGAAGAAAAGAGTTTGTCTGAGCAACAGCATAATCAATAGAGCAGATAAACAATAGACTACACAAGATTGAGCCCAGAGAAATGCCACACTTTAGAGGAAACAGACAAAAAGAAAATTCTCCAACATTAACACTCAGTGATGTTAACAGATAATAGTTATTTAGCCTTTTATAACTGAAGGATGAATAACAAAAAAATTTAATAAAATATCTAACAGAAGATGACAGTACAAATCAAATGATTGTTTAATGTTGAGATAAGTAATATAAGATGGTAATTTAAGTTCAACATGGCTTACTTTTATCATTAAATATCTTTCATTGTAACTATTTTTAATATACAGTGGGTGATCGGTTAACGAACAATCCGTTCCAAGACTTTGTTCGCTATCCGAATTGTTCGTTAACAGATTATCGATTTACCATAGGTTTTAATGGGAATTTAATTAATTCGTTCTGGAGACACCAAAAATAAACAAATATATACTTTCTTACTACGTTTATTTATATGTAATAATAAAAATACATACATACACAGTCTTACATTTTTATTAGTCATGTTTTTTCCGTTTGAAAGGGTTAATAGCATTGCAATTGTAGAAATCCCCAAGCCTCAACCTGGTTTGGATGCCATTCTATGATCGTTATTTTGACATCCTCCTACTACTACAAAAGATCTTTAATAACAGATATCGGCATTAATCCTCTTTTTCAGAAGAAAACATATCTTTCTGAGTTTCTTGGTGTTCTTCATTCAAGAGTTCTTGGTGTTCTTCTGTCATCAGATCTGTTTCGGATTCCATTATGAACTCTTTGATGTTCTTTATATCTCAGATATGATTTTTGTTACTCCTTTAGCTGCTTGAGTCTTCTTGATAATACAGTATCTTTCTTAGGTAAGATTTAACTATGGCCTATTGTAGACTTGTTCAAGCCATACTGCCCAGAAACATTAGGCATTTTCTGCCCACTCTCTACCTTTTCTATTATACTCTGACCTTTCAAAAAGAAAAATAGACACAAAACTTAATGAGTGCCTACCCGACAGTCTCGCGAATACATAAAAGAATTGTTTCTGTCAGAAAAATAAAAGGCTGGAATTAAAAGGAAGAGTTTCAAAGTTTGGAGGAATACTATCCGATTGGTATATACCGGCTTGAGCGTCGATGTCGACGTCTCCCACGCTCCGAAAGGTTTCGAATTGTTGCCCTAAGACAAGGGAAGACCAATCGGTATTCATTATTTTACATCGCTTCTTCTTGTGTTTGTTCTATGGGGTGTTCGTTATCCGATCATGTGTTCGTTATCCAAACATAAAAATCTTTCGCGAAAGTGTTCGTTATGCGATCTGTTCGTTAACCAATCACCCACAGTATTATGAAAGTAAATTTTAAGTTAGTATGTTTTAATTTGTTTATATGCATTATCAAGCTACTATGTTAGACTCTTTATTGTATTGCTCATAAAACACTAATGACAGAAAAGCTTTGCATATATACTTGATTTGTAATTTCTGTTTAGTTATGAAAATGTTGATTTTGATATATGCAATCATTTATAAGATATTGAAAACTGTTAACATTTTTATTTTCATTATCAATGATTATTTAACTCGGCTTCTTAAACTTTTTACATTCCTAACCCCTTTTTACTCAAGAAAATTTTTACATAATGGTGCATAGGTTTATAAAATTAGTAGACAAATAAAATCACTGATAATAAATCATAAAACAATTTATTCCAAAACTGTTCTTTGATATATATATTATTTTATCATTTATTAAAGACATAAGCAAATTTGCTTACTATTGAGATAGATATACTTGTTTATTTTCATAAAGAATTACTTTTTTCTGGATATTTGATACTGTAAGATGAAGGATATTGTCAACATTTTAAACATTTGGTTTTATACAACCAACGCACCTTTCCGGTTATCTGACAAATGTTTTTGATTCAATTTATAAGTCTGCCTCAGGTCATTGCAAAACTTTCAGTTGTTTGAAAAATTGGAAGACAACTTTTGTTCTATAATGCTTTTATAAGTTAATAGTTATGAAAAATCTAGGTTATATTTTTTGATATCTTGATGATCAAAAATTATAAAGAATATAAACAAAAAAATTTTAATAGTCAAAATTATGTCAAAAAATATCTGGATGTTCCATAACTTTAAACTTACAAAAACATTATAGAACAAAAGCTGCATTCCAGTTTTTAGAACAATTGAAAGTTCTGTGGTGACCCAAGGCAGACTTATAAATTGAGTCAAAAATGTTGGTCAGATATCCAATCCTTGGCTGGAAAATATGACTGTTGTATAATTGAGTGTTTAAATATGCCTTCTAGCTTTTTGAAATGATTTTCAATGTTTTTCAGACCAACATTTTGATTTTATAATTGTCAATGCTGAAAACACCACTTTACATAAATACATAGTATAAAATTTTACTGTTGTCAGATTTTTTGCAACCTCCCATATTCAGTTATGTGATCCCAGAAGAGTTATGACCCTCAGTTTAAGAAGTGCTGATTTAAATTTAACACTGCAGACTGCTATTCTACTTGTTATATGAATTAAATGAGTTTTGTCATTTTTTAATTAAAATTATATCAGAATGTAATTTTTATAACAGCATAGTTCTTAAATTCTTAATGATATTGCATAGATGATCAATACAAAACCTTCCTCACTTATTTCTATCCATTTATACACAAGGACGTGTATAAACAGCTAGAAATAAGTGAGGAAGGTTTTGTATTGATCATCATAAAATAGTTATAGCTACAAATGCATAGATATTGCATAAGTTTTAGTTAATCTGTATATAAATATACAGATTAACTACTGCTTATCATATTTTAAAGGAAATACTTAATATAATTAAGTTATATTTTGTTTATTGAAGAAATAAATTTCCTGGAGAAAATATAAATTTCATAAGAGAAAGATTATCTAGAATATTTAATATCTTAAAAAATATTATAAAGTTAATTTAGCCAATAAATTTTATAAGAATTATTTCTATATAGAAAGTAATTGGTATGGTATTTCTAGTTAATATAATATACAAGTGTCTAATTAAGACAAGTAACCATGAGTAATTAAGACAAGTAGCACAAAACTTGTTTAAAATTAATGCCATGAATTGTGAATAGTTGAAACTTATGTCATATGTAAATCAGTACATTATCCTATTACACAAGTGTCATGATAATAGCAGCACACCTCTGTGACAAAATGTAATGCACTATATAAACAATGAAATTGTTTCTGACAAACAATTATTTATTAGGATCACTAACAATGAGGAAGTGTTCCTCATACATTGGTAGCTTGTCAGGCATATCTCAGAGAAGGCATTTAGATAATTCATTTTTGCCATGTACTGTACATTTGTGTATATGGCTTTAATTTTGGTTTAACAAGTTTAGTTTTTAATTTTTTCCAAAAAATATATTNTTTTAAAATTAATTACACATGGTTTTTCAAAAGTAGTGCACCATAGGAGATTATGCATAGAAGCTTGTAGACAGAGCATCAGGCAAGTATATAGTGTAGTCGTTATATGAGGCGTTGTTTTGGATCTGCAATACTGTCAAATGGAAATTAATTGCATAAAATTTATATGCAAGGTCAAATCACTTTTAACTAATGTAGGCCCAGCTGTATAGTTTTGTAACAACTGCATGGGGGACCCCCAAAAAAAAAAACTGGATGTTTTGTATAAAAACTTTATTTATTAAGTTTTTTACAAAATTCCTTCAGTCGAAGAAAAGAATCAGCCCAGAGTGGGACTTAAACTCACAACTCCTGCTTACCGTGCAGATGTGCCACCAGTTACACTACCTGAGTCTGGTCTGATCTCCTCTTCCAGACATACTTAAATATGATATTACCATTCAAGGTTACATATGGTGCTGACTGGGGATGCCTTCAGTGCCCTTGTCTTATAAACTCTTACACATGGCACTCAACTGGCCATTGCTCAATCCTGGTATGTATGTTTGGAAGAAAAGATCAGACTGGAGGCTCAGGTAGTGTAACTGGCAATGCATCTGCATGGTAAGTAGGAGTTGCAGGTTTGAGTCCTGCTCTCGGGTCAATTAATTTTCTTTTCTTCCAGAATATTCTAAATTTTACGGACATTTTTGTTTATACAGGCGACAGTTTATCTTATCCATGTAAACCACATGTTGTTTCATACTAATTAATTGATGCTCTAAAACTTTCTAATTGGAAAGTTTGCTTTATCTGTTTTCATTTTTGATTTGCACTGCCTATCTTCCAAATTTCGCCACTAAGTGCGCTGCTGTTGTTTGCATTAGATCGGGCATAGTCACTTTACTATACTGTTACTTCACTTACATAGCTGTAGCTTTCTCTGTTCACATGAATTTTCCAGTTAAAGGGACTTTCCTATGCACCCTGTATAGATGTTAATGTATGAAAGCAATTTAAATTGTATTTATATTTATTTTATACTTTTTAGCTTCTTTTTACAATAAGCTGATAAACTGCTTGTAAAATCACAGTGAAAATATTATTTCTTAATCTTCTTATTCAAAATGTGCGTTTCTGGAGTTTGTATTGATTCAAAAGCCTTTTATCAGATATGATGATATAATTTCAAAAGGCTAGGCTTTTGAAATTATATCATCATATCTGATATTTTCTTTCTAAAAATGAACAAGTTGTTCATATAAATTGAAAATTATTATTTTTTTTTAAATTGCATGATGCAATAAAAAAAATAAAATATCTCTTCAGAGAAGATAATAGCAGTTCCATAGTGAGAATGTCAAAATTGATATAAATTTTTTCATAAAAAGTGTATTTGAAGTAAGAAAAAAATGAAAGTAATGTAAAAAATGCACAATTTAAAACTGTACAAAAATGTGCTCTATAAACAAAAAATGCATATTTTCAAAACAATATTTTGCACAAATAAAAAAAATATAGAAATTTAGCAATAAATAATAATAATAATAATTGTCTTATTAAAAAATGTTATATTCATAAAAATGATAATATATTATTTAACAATTAAAAAATGGCTGGAATTAATAACTTATTACTAGTTTACATCTCAGTATTGAGTGTAATACTCCACAGAATGAAAAATACAAAAATGTTATTTATTTTTACTATAGAAATTTGAAAGATATTAAGAATTATAATAATTTATTCTGATAATTATAAAAACAGGAGATGAAAAATAAAAATATGTTTATGTATTATATTTATTTAATTGGGCTGCAATTTGAAAAAATTGTAGACTTATAAATTCCCACTGTTATCCGTCTGTCTGTCTTTCCTTAATCTCGAGAATGGTGTTAGATAAATGAAATTCAAGACAAGATATGGAAAGTTTAGAGCAGGAGGCCCCGATTAACTATGTACAAACTTCCAGTGTAAACTGGAACTATGTACAAACTTCCAGTTTACACTGGAAGTTTGTACATAGTTAGAGAATAATGTGACATTATTTTAATTCAAAAGTTTTCCTCTGAAAGGAGTTAGGTAGATGACCGGAATGACTCAATTGCTAAAGGAAAAGTATAATGTACAGGAACAAGACATTACTAATTTGAAGTGAAGAGTATATATTTATATTAAATAAATTAAAATTATGTTTAAAAATTGCAGCCTGGCATTGTGACATTGTCACAAAATAATTGCTCATTGAAGTTAATTTTAATTTGTTGAAATTAAAGAAACAATTCAATAAAACTTTTTATATTTGAGAAATTTTAATAGCATATTGAATATCATTAAAATCACTTTTGTTTATTTTTTTTTTTTTTGTAGCCATCGAAAGAACCAAAGAGGGGACTTGCTGAAGATGATGAAATTGAAGCAAGGCCACGCTTAAAACGAATAGCTCAAATACCAGAATTTTTTCATTCGGATAGGAGGAGTTTGAGACAAGGTCAAATGTTGATTTATTTATAATTGGGTGATCTTATCATAGCTTTTAATTGCTACCAGCTAGTGAAAATGTACAAGTATTCTTTGATTAACACAGTTAATTAATCTCTCAATGTTATTGCATATATCAAATTCATGTTAATCAAATACAGACTCAACCAAACAATCACTACCCACTAGAAATTTTCAGTTAATAACAAATATTTTTATTTTAATAAACGAAAATAGCAAATTCACCAACACTTTATTTGTCAAGAAGAACATATCTATATTAAGTAAAGACAGCTGTTATAGCTGCATTAATTGCAATTTCTGCTGAGTATAAAAAGTAATTACTGAAATTAATGTCATTTGTTAATCAAATCTTGCATTAAGCAAGCGATACCTGTAGTCAGTTCATTCGTTTTGCAAGAATAATAAAAGCTTGAGAGACCAAGCTAATTTAATGAAGTATTGATATAATATACTAATACTAAATTTCATTTGGTACTAAAGTTTTTAATTATTTTTAGTTAAAAACAAACTTATTTGTTTTGTTAAATATGAACATATAGCTTGTACTGTTGTACTATTGCAGATTATTTCATTAGGTATAGCTAAGCTGGCTGGATAAATTTTTTACTGTGCAATTTTTAAAATTAATTACACATGGTTTTTCAAAAGTAGTGCACCATAGGAGATTATGCATAGAAGCTTGTAGACAGAGCATCAGGCAAGTATATAGTGTAGTCGTTATATGAGGCGTCGTTTTGGATCTGCAATACTGTCAAATGGAAATTAATTGCATAAAATTTATATGCAAGGTCAAATCACTTTTAACTAATGTAGGCCCAGCTGTATAGTTTTGTAACAACTGCATGGGGGACCCCAAAAAAAAAAAAAAAACTGGATGTTTTGTATAAAAACTTTATTTATTAAGTTTTTTACAAAATTCCTTCAGTCGAAGAAAAGAATCAGCCCAGAGTGGGACTTGAATCTGCAATTCCTGCACACCATACAGATGCATTTCCAGTTAGGCTACCTGGACCTCTGTCCAATTGAGAACAACTCCAGGCTGGTTATTATTAAAATTAATATGACATAGCAGCATAACCACCTACCTCTAGATCAGGGGTCACCAAAGTGGTCTATATCAGCACCTAAGGATCGATATCAGTTGAGAGAAGCATAACTTTTGCCTTGTCATATGTCATATATAAGAGTTTCCCAATAATGTTATATTGACCCCTAAGGGTCGATATAACATTATTGGGAAGTCGATGAAGAC
>NW_019384758.1:196604-197494 GCF_000671375.1 Centruroides sculpturatus | reverse complement strand
TATGAACATTGCACAACTCACAACTGCAAAATAGATAAGAATGATGTTATAATAGTACACAAAGAAAAAAATTGGTACAAAAGAAAATTCAAGGAAAGCTACGAAATTACCACAGACAAAAATAATATTAACAAGAATCTAAGCATTGACATTTATAAAAACTGGCTACAACTATTAAAATAGAATGTTTATATAGTCGCAGGCGAGCTGTGTGCAGCACTCTGGAAGTGAGACGTTGCACGTTGCGAGGTATGCGGGGGAGGCCGTCAAGTCAGAAGGGAAGGGAAGGGGAGTGAGAAGTACGGAAGGTGCCTGACAGATACTGTATACACAAGATACAACCTATCTATGTAACAGACTGAAGAGAGGCGAAAGCCCGAAACGCGTGTCTATATGGATTAAAAGTTGATGATGAAATTATTTGCTAAGTGTTGATAAATTCACTAAGTCATGACATTGAATTAGAAGAAACAAATAATTACAAGTTTTAAACTTAAAAATTTCTATGAAAACATTGGATTAAAATACAAACTTTTAACAGAATTTTTAAGATTGGAACATGTTTTTGGTAACTCACAGTTGACATTATCACTGCATTTTAAAACAATATTTCATTTTATATTTATGTATTTTAGGTATTACATCTTTTACATTTTTATCAGTTGATGAAATTTTTATGAGTCAACTAGCTTACCCGTCGCGCATTGCTGCAATCTCAGAAGAAAGGAAATTCAAGCAAACTCGTTATGATAAAATTCAATTCACATTTTATTATTTTTATTGAAACTTATTATTATTATTCATTTTCATCGGGAAAACATTTCAAAGTGTCGTTTCAATTCTATTTATTTATTGGAGTGTTTGTGGATACACGATATTTTTTGTTTTTC
>NW_019384758.1:174683-187804 GCF_000671375.1 Centruroides sculpturatus | reverse complement strand
AATGTCAATGCTTAGATTCTTGTTAATATTATTTTTGTCTGTGGTAATTTCGTAGCTTTCCTTGAATTTTCTTTTGTACCAATTTTTTTCTTTGTGTACTATTATAACATCATTCTTATCTATTTTGCAGTTGTGGGTTGTGCAATGTTCGTAAAAAACAGACTTGATTCTATTATACTTCAGATCCACGATGTGTTCTTTTAATCTTGTTTCTAATTTTTGTTTTGTTTCTCCAATGTATACTTTTGGCGGTTCGCATGTGCAGGGTATTTTTATAGACGACTTCGATAGTGTTGTATTTGTCTGGTTGTTTATTTATGCCAGGTTCAGCCTTCCGGATTCTTTTTTGCAAGTTGTTATAGGTTGGGGCTAGCTTTATATTTATTTTATCAAAACTTTTGTTTACCTGTTCAAAGAAGCCACGAATGTAGGGGAAGGATATGTATCTTACTCTGTTTTTATCTTTGTTTTGTTTATTTTCCAGCCTTTTATTGTTGATTTTACTTTCCCTGTTAATTATTATTCGTTTTGGATAGCCATTTAATAGTAATTTAGTTTGCAGTTTGTTGAGGTGTTTTTTCTTCTTCTGTAGTGAACTTGTTCTGCTCTCAATTTTTTTATACTCTATGATGAATATGTTTTCTTTTATGTACTGTGGAATGTTTTAATTGTAATTTAACACTTTCCTGATCTCGCATGGTTTTGTGTATGGCTCGAATTCAATCTTATTTGCCTTTCTGGATATTTTAATATCGAGGTAATTTATTTCAGTGTTTGCCTCATTTTCTACCTTGAATTTGATGTTATAGTTTAATTTGTTTATTTTTTTCTTCTATTTCTTCTAATTTTGTTATTTCTTGGTTATATAGTATAATTATGTCATTCACATATCGTTTATAGAACTTTATGCCTGTAATCTTTTTTGATTGCTTGATCTATATCTACCATAACAAGTTCTGCTAGCTTCGGGCCTGTGACTGATCCCATGCTTATGCCTGTCTGTTGTGTGTAGAACTTATTGTTGACATCAAAATAATTACTCCTGTATACAGAGGAAACAAAGGAAGAAGAAATGGATCTAATAGAATTCATATACAGGAGTAATTATTTTGAAGTCAACAATAAGTTCTACACACAACAGACAGGCATAAGCATGGGATCAGTCACAGGCCCGAAGCTAGCAGAACTTGTTATGGTAGATATAGATCAAGCAATCAAAAAAGATTACAGGCATAAAGTTCTATAAACGATATGTGAATGACATAATTATACTATATAACCAAGAAATAACAAAATTAGAAGAAATAGAAGAAAAAAATAAACAAATTAAACGATAACATCAAATTCAAGGTAGAAAATGAGGCAAACACTGAAATAAATTACCTCGATATTAAAATATCCAGAAAGGCAAATAAGATTGAATTCGAGCCATACACAAAACCATGCGAGATCAGGAAAGTGTTA
Source organism: Centruroides sculpturatus (assembly GCF_000671375.1). Taxonomy (NCBI): domain Eukaryota; kingdom Metazoa; phylum Arthropoda; class Arachnida; order Scorpiones; family Buthidae; genus Centruroides; species Centruroides sculpturatus. The sequence goes on along the minus strand of NW_019384758.1, from coordinate 186,340 downwards.
AATTACAATTAAAACATTCCACAGTACATAAAAGAAAACATATTCATCATAGAGTATAAAAAAATTGAGAGCAGAACAAGTTCACTACAGAAGAAGAAAAAACACCTCAACAAACTGCAAACTAAATTACTATTAAATGGCTATCCAAAACGAATAATAATTAACAGGGAAAGTAAAATCAACAATAAAAGGCTGGAAAATAAACAAAACAAAGATAAAAACAGAGTAAGATACATATCCTTCCCCTACATTCGTGGCTTCTTTGAACAGGTAAACAAAAGTTTTGATAAAATAAATATAAAGCTAGCCCCAACCTATAACAACTTGCAAAAAAGAATCCGGAAGGCTGAACCTGGCATAAATAAACAACCAGACAAATACAACACTATCGAAGTCGTCTATAAAAATACCCTGCACATGCGAACCGCCAAAAGTATACATTGGAGAAACAAAACAAAAATTAGAAACAAGATTAAAAGAACACATCGTGGATCTGAAGTATAATAGAATCAAGTCTGTTTTTTATGAACATTGCACAACCCACAACTGCAAAATAGATAAGAATGATGTTATAATAGTACACAAAGAAAAAAATTGGTACAAAAGAAAATTCAAGGAAAGCTACGAAATTACCACAGACAAAAATAATATTAACAAGAATTTAAGCATAGAAATTTATAAAAACTGGCTACAACTATTAAAATAGAATGTTTATATAGTCGCAGGCGAGCTGTGTGCAGCACTCTGGAAGTGAGACGTTGCACGTTGCGAGGTATGCGGGGGAGGCCGTCAAGTCAGAAGGGAAGGGAAGGGGAGTGAGAAGTACGGAAGGTGCCTGACAGATACTGTATACACAAGATACAACCTATCTATGTAACAGACTGAAGAGAGTCGAAAGCCCGAAACGCGTGTCTATATGGATTAAAAGTTGATGATGAAATTATTTGCCAAGTGTCAATAAATTCACCAAGTTTGACATTGAACCAAAATAAAAAATTAATTAAACAATTTTCTATGAGGTTTATATCAGTAGAAATGTGAGCATTTACTTCATATCTAACAGTTAATTTATTGTTTTAGACACGTAAAGAAAATCCGGAAAAATTTGTGTGGCCAATCAGTTGTGAAGCGCGGGTTCGCACCTTTCGATGATATGCGAACCCGTGACCTCAATGTCCAGTATTCTTATCCATTCAGCCATTTTACCGTTTTATTCACGTTATTCATTATCTCATGTACCGATCTGATGAAAAATATTGCTGTTACATCTAATAATTGTTTTACAAGATATGTACCAAAAGTAAGGCCCAATCCTTAATGACAAGTTACATTAAATTTTTAAATTAGCTATTTGAAACTATTCAGTCTAAGCTGTTGTTCTACATAGTCGCCATTTTTTTCCATACACTTTTGTTAGCGTGAGTCAAGAGCAAATATTCTCCACTTAATGATTTGAAAAAGTCCATGACCGCATCTTTAACTTCATCATCATCTGAGAAGTGTAAGCCACTGAGATGTATCTTAAAAGGTCCACAAAGATAAAAATTAGAGGGTGCCAAGTCCGGACTATGAGCAGGATGATCCATTACTTCCACACAGTCTGGACTTAGCACCCTCTAGCACCTTATAATAAACCTTAAGGCTTTATTATATATATACATATACTTTTTAAAGAAATAGATATTAATTTTAACTAAATTTTAGAGATATATTTTATTGATCTGCTTGAAAATTAACCGAATAATGTTTAAAGCGTTGACAATTTGACCTTTACTCTGTAATTTTAGATTATAAAATATATTCGAAAAGTGTAAGCTTAAATAGTATAAATTCTCGTTCTTTGAATAATTACAATTTAACAAATTAATATTTTAAATAATTTGTACTGAATTTTATTTAATCCAATAACTTTCTAAAGTAATTGTTTAAGAATTTAATCAGTTTCATATACATTTAAATCGATGTCTTCCTCTCAAAACAAGTGGAAATGTCTTTCTATTCTTTCCCCTTCTATAATTAGGGAGGTCAAGATGAGTGAAATTGTCCTCTTTCGTGTCCTCTTCTATTCGTTTAAATGCCAGAAAATTTTATTATATTTATATCCAATGTTATAAATGAATTTTATTTATACTTAACNAACTTTTGTAAATAGTCATATTTCAGTTTCAAAAATGTTAAACATTATAAATAATTCATTATTTGTGAATAATTCTTAAAATTTCTAACTTTTGTTAATAGTTGGTGTAATAGATTTAAAATAATAATACTGTAATAACATTAAATCAATAAATTTTAATAGTTAAACTTTTTATTTATATTATCTTTAATATCTTAAATTAATGGAGTCTAATTATAGTCTATTATTATACAATATATATAAAATTGAATAATTAATATTTGTCTGTTATAGCATCTACCCCTGTTCAATCACTTTCACAACAGCCATTAGTCACTGTTCTTCCAGAAGAAGAAAAACCAGAAACTGCAGATGATATCCTTGCAGAAGCACCTGTAAGTATATTTAGTTTTAATAATTTATAAATTATTTTTTATGTTTCATTATGTGTGTATTAGACTAGTGTCTTCCACTTGATTAGAGCTTCTATTAAAACCTTTTTTAAATTAAATTGTTAACATTTAAAGGAATATTTATTTCAGTTTTATCAACAGTAATTTTGTCTTTCTCTATTTGCTTTTTTTTTAATTGGATATGAAACCTTATTATGAAACCTTAATAAGGTTTCATATCAGGTAAATAAGGTTCCATATCCAATTGGATATGGAACCTTATTAAGGAACCTTATGGAACCTTATTGTTAATTGGATATGAAACCTTAATAAGGTTTCATATCCAATTAACAAAAAAATAGTTTAAAAAATTTCTACTTTTCATATCTTTTTACATTTTAAAGGAATTCTAATATATCACTTTAAAATTTATACATTCTATTATTTGCCTTGAGTCTCCAGTAGTCTGATTTATTCATGTGAAAATAATTATTTCATAAAAACCTATTTTAGAAATATATTGAACTCTTACTAGTCTGAACTAATTACAACAGAGTTATTCATATTAATGGACTTATATACTGTATTTAAGTAAAGGAGTCAGAAATAACTAGTCAAATTAAAATTAAAATTTTTTTGAATGTATATATAAAGTATATACAGTAGACCCCCTATAACGCGGGTTCATATAATCCGGATTCATATATCGCGGCAAAAAAATTGCGACCGTATTCGTATAAAGACGCTAAAACAGACTCATAAAATGTGGTAAAATGTCATCACCGACTCGTGTCATGACAGGATTGGTCGAATCTGGACCAATAGTGGACGAGCAGCTGAACTACTTACATGCTATGGAGAGTTTAGGCGGGTAAGTTGAGTTTACTATCGTCTGTACAGTATATAAATTAGGTACTGTAAGTCTAATACAGTACTGTAATTTTATACATTTCNGAGTAAAAAAAAAAGTGGAAAGTTAAGAAGTTATAGTTTTAATAAATAATTTATAGTTTTGGTATGGTAATTATATTTTAAATAAAGAAATGTTTCCAAAGTGTTTTCTGCCTTCATTGTTAGATATTATTTTGAATTTTAAGTTTTAAGATAACTATAATAACATAAGAAAATTCAGCAACAAGTTGTGTAACTTTCCTGTAACTCATTAAAATTGCATTTGGTACCATCTGTTATGAGCTTTTATTTAAAAACTTTTGTTATTAATTATTATAAAATAGCAAAAAGCTTAATTTTGAGGGTAGAGATGCAGTTTTTTTAAAAAAAAATTGTAAATAACAAATAAAATCTCGTCTGGCTCTACTTGAGATATGATACATGACCCTCCTCTATCTTCCTGACTTTTTGATTTTTTACCACTTCATACCATCAATCCCCTTAATACACAAACCTCCTTGCAAAATTTCATAAATTTTCAACAAAAGGTATGGGAATTATTAAGCTTTAAAGTGGGTAAATAAAATTGTGCCACCCACCTACACATACTTACACTAACATTCATATATACAGAAAAGAACAAAACTTTTTTGCATTTCTTGATGATACAAGTCCTAAGTCTAAAAACTTGGGTGGGTCATTTTTTGACTGATCACCAGATATAACCATATATTGACCTCTGTTCCATATATCATATACCAGTTGTAGATATATAACCATATATAACCATAATAAGGCTAGAAATTAGTGAGAAAGGTTTTGTGCTGATAATCTTAGAAATAGTTCTAGCTACATATGCATAGTAGCATATATTGCAACTGAGAAAATAAAAATTGAGGTTTTTTTTTNTAAAATAATTATAATAATAATTTATAAATCATATATCTGTATTTAATGAATCGTTTATCATTCATTCATTTATTTTTAGATTTATGGATTCAGAAATTGAACTTAATGATATAATTCAAGAAATGCACATAATTGCTACTCAACCTGATTTATATAATGTATTAGTGGAATTAAATGCCATTTCAACGATTCTTGGATTACTCACTCATGAAAATTCTGGTAAAATTTGTATAATGATATAAATTATTAAATTTTTTCATAATATTTCAATTAAGTGTATCATTTTTATTACAGATATAGCAATTGCCATTGTAGATTTACTTCAAGAAATGACTGATATTGACACTTTGCATGAGAGTCAAGAAGGTGCTACTGTATTAATAGATGCATTAGTAAGTAATTTGATATAATAATCAAAAATGATGGAAATATAAATAGATTTCATATACAGTACTTTGATTATAATTATTAAACATTGGATTCAAGACAATTTCAATTCTATTGCTGTTTAAACTTTCTATTTTGAATTTATAAATAAGTTAAAGGATAAATATATTTTTTAAACATTTACATATTGGTTTTCTTAATCTTCTGCCATTTGGTGGTGGTTTCCATATACAGTATATATTTTTGAAGTGCAAGGTAGTACTATTTCTACCTAAGAGTAATTAATGTGTTGGTATTATGATTAAGTAATATAAACAAATAAAGAAAATATAAGCCCTTATTCAAAGAATAAAGACTATATTATATTATATAAAATGTATGTAGTATAATTATTTTCATATACCACACATGCATTAACTACAAATTTTAATTGTAAGATCAATCACAAAACAGAAACAAAAATGTCTGTAAGAAATTGTTTCTATATCTTTTTTTTTTTTTTTGTATTAGCAGAGAAAGAGTGTAACTTAATTCTAGGAAAAAAAATAAAAAAAAACTTGTATTTATTTTTTATACACTTATTTTAAAAAGTTGGATTTCAATATACACAATTTAAACAGGCATACAAAAAAGCACTGCACAAATGTTACCAGAGCATCACTAATAATGGATAACACAGTTGCATCATTCCTGACTAGTTTTGGTGGTAGCTCTGGGTGCTGTAGCACACTGTTTGGGAACCACAGATATAGGCACATATTTAAAAATTTATTTACTCCTTAACGAAAAAGTGCATTTTAAAAATTACATTTTTTATAATATGGTAGTTCTGTTTTTAGACAAAAATTTAAAACTTGTTAAGTTAAAAAATTGGCATTTTGTTAATTATAATAATTAATAACTATAATTATGCTAATTGTTTGGAGCAATTATCTAAACTTTTAACATCTGCATAATTTTTAGTATTTTTACATTAAGCAGTATAGTTTAAAGAAATAAAATATGTGTATGAAAGATTTTAATGTTGATTTTGTTTTCTAAGTTATATAGTGTATTATAATTAGACAGGGTACAGTAATTTTTACTTTTTAATGTTTTTAGTGAAAAGAATGAAAAGTTCTTATTAATATGTTTGCAAAACCTTTGAAGGTTGCTTACAGAATGTTAGTGTTTTCAAGACACAAATATCCACCGATTTAGAGTATTATCTTACTCATTGATTTATTGTGAATATTTTATTAATTGATTATAACTTTTAAACACTAATTTTAGACAAAAGCATTCTTAATTTGTGTTGCTGATGAAAGTTTGGATATTTAGTTTAAAAATGTATAATTTTTACTTATTTAATTGAAAATGTAATGGATTCCATTCATAACTTGATAAGTATAAAAGAAGCATTTATTATTCTCAATGTAGAAAACAATTTAATAATATGTTTTTATAATATTTAAATCATAATCATATAAAAATTGTGTATGACTGGTTTACACTTAATATACAAAAAGTATTCATTTTATATGTGAAAAATAATACAAAAAATGTTTTTAATATAATATTTTTATTATTGAAAGAGTTTAAATTGTTATCTTCCTGTATATAAATATTTTTTGTTTTTTATGTTTAATGATGTTATTAATTAATAATTTTTTTCTAGCTTGTATTTTTAATAGATAAGTATGTTTCATATGAATATTTTCAATCTGGAATATTCTTTGTAGTTTTCCCTAGATTTCTATTAATTATTTTTATGTTGTTTCCATAAAATACTACTGTTAATTTTATAATAATTTTCAATCTACAAATACAAATTATAAATATAGTTTTTGATATTTTCAGCTTGATGGGCAAGTTGTTGCTCTTATGGTTCAGAATTTAGAAAGGTTAGATGAAACAATCAAAGAAGATGCAGAAGGTGTTCATAATACTTTAGGTATACATTGAAATGGTGTTCTTTATATAATATTCAACATTTAAAAATAAATATTTTGAAATTTAAATGTTATATTTTTAATGTTTTATTACTTTAGGCATTATAGAAAATTTGACTGAATTCAAACCATTATTATGTGTAGAAACTGCACAACAAGGTCTAATGCAATGGATATTAAAGAGATTAAAGGTTTGTATTAGATTTGAAATTCTAAAAAAAATTTAACTGTACTTAAGCAATAACATTTTTTTTTTTCCAGGCAAAAATGCCATTTGATGCAAACAAATTATATACAAGTGAAATACTGTCAATTTTATTGCAAAATCATGATGGTAAGAATATGTGTTACTTAAAGTTTGTTGAACATTTTCTCAAAAACATAAAAATTCTGAATTAAGCAAACTAAGTTAGCAAAGAAAGAGTAAAAAAAAAAGTGGAAAGTTAAGAAGTTATAGTTTTAATAAATAATTTATAGTTTTGGTATGGTAATTATATTTTAAATAAAGAAATGTTTCCAAAGTGTTTTCTGCCTTCATTGTTAGATATTATTTTGAATTTTAAGTTTTAAGATAACTATAATAACATAAGAAAATTCAGCAACAAGTTGTGTAACTTTCCTGTAACTCATTAAAATTGCATTTGGTACCATCTGTTATGAGCTTTTATTTAAAAACTTTTGTTATTAATTATTATAAAATAGCAAAAAGCTTAATTTTGAGGGTAGAGATGCAGTTTTTTTAAAAAAAAATTGTAAATAACAAATAAAATCTCGTCTGGCTCTACTTGAGATATGATACATGACCCTCCTCTATCTTCCTGACTTTTTGATTTTTTACCACTTCATACCATCAATCCCCTTAATACACAAACCTCCTTGCAAAATTTCATAAATTTTCAACAAAAGGTATGGGAATTATTAAGCTTTAAAGTGGGTAAATAAAATTGTGCCACCCACCTACACATAATTACACTAACATTCATATATACAGAAAAGAACAAAACTTTTTTGCATTTCTTGATGATACAAGTCCTAAGTCTAAAAACTTGGGTGGGTCATTTTTTGACTGATCACCAGATATAACCATATATTGACCTCTGTTCCATATATCATATACCAGTTGTAGATATATAACCATATATAACCATAATAAGGCTAGAAATTAGTGAGAAAGGTTTTGTGCTGATAATCTTAGAAATAGTTCTAGCTACATATGCATAGTAGCATATATTGCAACTGAGAAAATAAAAATTGAGGTTTTTTTTATTTTATAAATTTCAGATTTTTAATATTTAAATTTACAAATAATAATAAATTTTAAATATTTTAATGTTTGCATTACTTCATATCATAAAAAGAAGTTTAACTGACAAAATCAACAGCTCTCAATTATACAGCAAAATTTAAGAAATTATAAGTAATATAAAAAATTAAAATACTTAACAAAAATGTTATTATAAATAGAGTAATGTTATTAACCTTGAAAACACTTAAGCAAAATGAAATCAGCTTATTTATACAAGAAACCAAAGGAAGTGTAATTTGCTTTCTGGATTTTAGTAATTTCTATATAAATGCTAATCATTTTAAACTTTGTATTATAATACTTTTCATGTTTAATATTTCAGTTTTTCCAATTCAAACACAAATTATTTATCGTATTCATACAGACACTTGGCAAATCACAGAATTAAATTTTATTCAATTTTAGTTTTTGTAAGTTCAGAGCAATAACTTTAGCTTTTACAAGTGTTTAATAAAACAATTTTCAACTTGCTTAATAGTTGTTTGGGTTTTAAGTAGCTGTTCAAAAGTAGAATATTTGAATTCCGGTAAAGTTTGAAGAGTTTGAACAAAAATAAAATTCAGATTTAATTACAGTTATATGAAAAGTGATAATATAATATATGTGTAAAAGTAAACTAATTAACAAAAATAATGTAAAACATATACAAGTTTTAACATGTAAGTTTTAGTTTATCACTGGTTTTAATGAAAATTTTCAAGCCATAATTTTTCAATATTTTTTAGAATTAATACATACATTCTGTAATTTATTTTTTAATTAATTTACTGTGTTACTCTCTATAATTTTAGCTTTAATTATAGAGTTAAGGTTTCTATATAAGATAGAGAAATTGCTTATAGAAAATACTTTGAAATATTCAAGCATAAATTAAATTGTATGTAACATTAATTTATTGCTTAGTTTTTATATTATACATGGATGATTGTATTAAATTCTATTGTCTGGGTAGAGATGAGTAAACCTTGTTAATTATATTCATCTTTGTTATGATATAAAGTGTTATTTAGTTTTATAATATTTTCTTGTAAATTTGTTAAATTCAAGAACATTTGAAAGTTTAATGTAATTACACATGTTTTATTTATGTTTATCCTATAATAATAATGTAAAATTACACTATTTCACTTTTTTACAGAGTATGCATTTATATTTATTAAATTTTAAAATGTTACATTAATTTTCCAAAAGTAAAATGTTTAAAAATTTAAAGTTATTTGTAAATTTGAATATTGATTATTGTTTGTTAAATGCAATTGTTTCAGTTTTGTTATGTTGCAATGATTATTTTAATGTTTAAGATTATATTGGATTGAAGCCAGAGGTTAATTCAAAAATATTTATTCAGTAAAGTTATAATTTTATTTTGGATTTTGTTCTAAAGAATTCAGATCAAACTTCTTGTTATTAAGTTATAAACAAATCAAATAATTGAAAAAAGATGAACTTTAAATATATGAAATAAAATTTATTTTTAGATAATAGGAAATTGTTGGGTGAACTTGATGGAATTGATGTTTTACTCCAGCAACTTGCTGTAAGTTTTCATTAATTATGTTTCAAAAAATTGAATCTTATAATACTTGTATAAATCTTTATTGTCACTTTGTATATTAGAAAATTTAGCCATTGTTAAATGTAGAATATTATGATACTAATATTACATTTTCCTGAAATATTTATTCACATATTTATGTATCATTATACAGGGTGAGGCAATAACTATTTCTACCTTGAATAATACTTATAGTAAGTGAACTATCAAGGTCCTGTTTCTTAGAGGTTGTATGGTGGCAAAGATGATGCAATTGGATAAAGAGTAATTTAACCTTGAGTGAACACATTAAGGTGAAATTAAGGTCACTTTTGTTTTTTAAATAAAATGTGTACAGCTATTTACATTTTGATAGCAGTTACTAAGAATAATACAACAATCTATGGCATAAGGAAATTTAAAGACATTTAAAGCTCACTTTTAACAAAAATACAAACTTTGGAACATTGAAGCATGCTGTAATAATTTATGTTCAAAGATAAACCCTAAACTTCAATGACTTTGAATGCCCTCATTGTGATAGATCATTGTACAGTAGAGCGTCGTTTATCCGAATCAATTGATGACTAGGGTTGTTCGGATAACTTATTTTTCAGATAGCCAATTATGTACAAAAAAATATATTAACCTATCCCATGTTGAAATTTTTCTCCGTTTACGTTGAATTTTGTCAATGTTAAGCCTAATGAAAATTTTTATAATAATAATCGTGGCTATTGTATCATTAAAAATTATTTCTTTATTTTGTACAAACAAAATAAATATATTGAAAAATATAAAAACAAAACAAAAAAAAAAATACATTAGAAGTTAATCTAGTATCAAAAACGTTCGATTCAGCATGACACACAGTCCTCAGAAAAACATTTCTCAAAAATGCCAGTGCTGCCAGCTAAAACACACACACCAACAAAAAACTATTGGAGTAGCCCAAGACGTAGCCAAAGGTTGCCACAGCACTAGTGGAAATTTAAATTTGCCGACTCGAACGCTTTCAGTTGACTGGCTGTCGGATAAACAACACTTTACTGTAATTGTAAAAGCCTTACNTTTTTTGTTTTTTATGTTTAATGATGTTATTAATTAATAATTTTTTTCTAGCTTGTATTTTTAATAGATAAGTATGTTTCATATGAATATTTTCAATCTGGAATATTCTTTGTAGTTTTCCCTAGATTTCTATTAATTATTTTTATGTTGTTTCCATAAAATACTACTGTTAATTTTATAATAATTTTCAATCTACAAATACAAATTATAAATATAGTTTTTGATATTTTCAGCTTGATGGGCAAGTTGTTGCTCTTATGGTTCAGAATTTAGAAAGGTTAGATGAAACAATCAAAGAAGATGCAGAAGGTGTTCATAATACTTTAGGTATACATTGAAATGGTGTTCTTTATATAATATTCAACATTTAAAAATAAATATTTTGAAATTTAAATGTTATATTTTTAATGTTTTATTACTTTAGGCATTATAGAAAATTTGACTGAATTCAAACCATTATTATGTGTAGAAACTGCACAACAAGGTCTAATGCAATGGATATTAAAGAGATTAAAGGTTTGTATTAGATTTGAAATTCTAAAAAAAATTTAACTGTACTTAAGCAATAACATTTTTTTTTTTCCAGGCAAAAATGCCATTTGATGCAAACAAATTATATACAAGTGAAATACTGTCAATTTTATTGCAAAATCATGATGGTAAGAATATGTGTTACTTAAAGTTTGTTGAACATTTTCTCAAAAACATAAAAATTCTGAATTAAGCAAACTAAGTTAGCAAAGAAAGAGTAAAAAAAAAAGTGGAAAGTTAAGAAGTTATAGTTTTAATAAATAATTTATAGTTTTGGTATGGTAATTATATTTTAAATAAAGAAATGTTTCCAAAGTGTTTTCTGCCTTCATTGTTAGATATTATTTTGAATTTTAAGTTTTAAGATAACTATAATAACATAAGAAAATTCAGCAACAAGTTGTGTAACTTTCCTGTAACTCATTAAAATTGCATTTGGTACCATCTGTTATGAGCTTTTATTTAAAAACTTTTGTTATTAATTATTATAAAATAGCAAAAAGCTTAATTTTGAGGGTAGAGATGCAGTTTTTAGAAAATTGTAAATGCTAATAACAAGTAAAATCATCTATAAGTCTGACCCATCCAT
>NW_019384758.1:146302-174229 GCF_000671375.1 Centruroides sculpturatus | reverse complement strand
GGGTTGTTCGGATAACTTATTTTTCGGATAACCAATTATGTACGAAAAAATATATTAATTTATCCCGTGTTGAAATTTTTCTCCGTTGCGTGTCGCTTCGCGTTGAATTTTCGTCGATGTTAAGCCTAACGAAGACTATTGTATCGTTAAAAATTATTTTTTTATTTTGTACAAACAAAATAAATATATTGAAAAATATAAAAACAATAAAAAAATTATACTTCAGAAGTTAATTTAGTATCAAAAACGTAAAATATTTGAGTAGCCCAAGACATAGCCAAAGATTACAGCGCCACAGCACTGGCGAAAATTTAAATTTGTCGACTGGAATTCCTTCGGATAACCGACCTTTGGATAAACGACGCTCTACTGTAGTATCAAAATTCACCACTAAGTTACTTTTGGCATTGCAAACAACAAAAAACACTGTTTGTGGGGGACACTTAAAGAAGTGTGGTTTATCAAGGACATGTTGCAAATGTGGCATCTTTGATACACAGTGTCATACTTCATGTGAGAAATATAGATCAGTTATGGTTGGCCATCGAACACATTATTTATCACCTTCATGTTTTGCATGTTAAGTATTAGGGCCACATTCAGCAGTATCTTTTTCATTGCTAAGGTCTTTGTATATCATGAGTCTTTTGAACATTCAGAATTTCTGAAATGTTTAAAACATTATAGAAATGTCACTGTTTCTTTCTAGAACATTCTTACACTCACTATTCTTCATTAATATTTTTGTTTTGTATTNCTAAAACACACACACCAACAAAAAACTATTGGAGTAGCCCAAGACGTAGCCAAAGGTTGCAGCGCCACAGCACTAGTGGAAATTTAAATTTGCCGACTCGAACGCTTTCAGTTGACTGGCTGTCGGATAAACAACACTTTACTGTAATTGTAAAAGCCTTACTGTCCTTTTAAATTCTAATGTTATTGTTAATTGTCTACTTGGACATTACTTATTAAGAGGACTTAATACTGGTGTTTAAAGAATGACACAGCTATGAGAGTTAGTTCAGGAAAGAACAAAATTTCTTTATTATATCACCTGAATTATTATTATACAGAAACTATTACTACAGGTTCTAATTCTTTAAACACCAGTATTAAGTCCTATTAATAAGTAATGTCCAAGTAGACAATTAACAATAACACTCTACTGTATTTCCCTTAGTAGCTGCTATTCAAAAATAAATAAATACACATTTCATTAATTAAAAAAAAAAAACAAAAAAACATGAAAGTGACTTTCATTTCATCTTGAAATACTCACCCAAGATCATTATTTTTTATCAAATGCATCTCTCCACCATATAATCTAGAAAAAAATGGGACCTTGATTCACTTAGTTTGAAAGATAGTCACTCTAAGTGAATCAAGATAGTCAAAGTACAATAGTTTATCTCATTCTGTATATTGAAACTTTTCCAAGAAAGACTCAAATTTTATCATCTTTTCCAGTTTTCATTGTATGAGTAATAATGTTTCAAACATGTATTTAATTATTTTATTTATTCTGATGATAATTTAATTAGGGATGGAGAGTCAGGATCAGGAGTCGATGAGTCAACTATGGGAGTTGAAGTCAATTTTAAAAAATGCCAAATCAGGAGTCATATATTTTTCCATCAACTCCCCATACTTGAATTTAACAGTAAAAATGATCAGTTACCTAACAATTTTAAAACAAATTGAGAACAAATATTAATAACGTATAGTATGCACTGTAGTAATTGTTTAACTAGGTGCTTTTTTAATAATTATCCCATCATAATTTAATTAAGGATAAATGCAGTTGGAGTTAAAGAATACATATAAAAGCTTGTGTTAAATTTTAAAATTTAATAGGAAGTATATTAACTTTGTCAGTTATTTTATCATTTTTATTATAATGCAGAGAAATCAAACAAGGTAATTTAAATTATATTATAACAATAATAATTTCTTTGAATTTGCATTGTGCTTTTTACAGTGCTTTTTCTGCTTCCCTTCATTAAATTAAATATAGATGTTACATGTAGAGAAACATAATTTGGAGGCAAGATTTTAAATTCAGTAGATTGTTAAATTTAACCTAGCCTACAGATGCATTTTCAAAATGAAAATAGGCTGATTGATATTAGTAATTATCCAAATAAAATGTTGTTAAATGTATAGAATTATTTTAAAAACTTTTTTAACAAGATTTAAAAAATTAAAATACTTAACAAAAATGTTATTATAAATAGAGTAATGTTATTAACCTTGAAAACACTTAAGCAAAATGAAATCAGCTTATTTATACAAGAAACCAAAGGAAGTGTAATTTGCTTTCTGGATTTTAGTAATTTCTATATAAATGCTAATCATTTTAAACTTTGTATTATAATACTTTTCATGTTTAATATTTCAGTTTTTCCAATTCAAACACAAATTATTTATCGTATTCATACAGACACTTGGCAAATCACAGAATTAAATTTTATTCAATTTTAGTTTTTGTAAGTTCAGAGCAATAACTTTAGCTTTTACAAGTGTTTAATAAAACAATTTTCAACTTGCTTAATAGTTGTTTGGGTTTTAAGTAGCTGTTCAAAAGTAGAATATTTGAATTCCGGTAAAGTTTGAAGAGTTTGAACAAAAATAAAATTCAGATTTAATTACAGTTATATGAAAAGTGATAATATAATATATGTGTAAAAGTAAACTAATTAACAAAAATAATGTAAAACATATACAAGTTTTAACATGTAAGTTTTAGTTTATCACTGGTTTTAATGAAAATTTTCAAGCCATAATTTTTCAATATTTTTTAGAATTAATACATACATTCTGTAATTTATTTTTTAATTAATTTACTGTGTTACTCTCTATAATTTTAGCTTTAATTATAGAGTTAAGGTTTCTATATAAGATAGAGAAATTGCTTATAGAAAATACTTTGAAATATTCAAGCATAAATTAAATTGTATGTAACATTAATTTATTGCTTAGTTTTTATATTATACATGGATGATTGTATTAAATTCTATTGTCTGGGTAGAGATGAGTAAACCTTGTTAATTATATTCATCTTTGTTATGATATAAAGTGTTATTTAGTTTTATAATATTTTCTTGTAAATTTGTTAAATTCAAGAACATTTGAAAGTTTAATGTAATTACACATGTTTTATTTATGTTTATCCTATAATAATAATGTAAAATTACACTATTTCACTTTTTTACAGAGTATGCATTTATATTTATTAAATTTTAAAATGTTACATTAATTTTCCAAAAGTAAAATGTTTAAAAATTTAAAGTTATTTGTAAATTTGAATATTGATTATTGTTTGTTAAATGCAATTGTTTCAGTTTTGTTATGTTGCAATGATTATTTTAATGTTTAAGATTATATTGGATTGAAGCCAGAGGTTAATTCAAAAATATTTATTCAGTAAAGTTATAATTTTATTTTGGATTTTGTTCTAAAGAATTCAGATCAAACTTCTTGTTATTAAGTTATAAACAAATCAAATAATTGAAAAAAGATGAACTTTAAATATATGAAATAAAATTTATTTTTAGATAATAGGAAATTGTTGGGTGAACTTGATGGAATTGATGTTTTACTCCAGCAACTTGCTGTAAGTTTTCATTAATTATGTTTCAAAAAATTGAATCTTATAATACTTGTATAAATCTTTATTGTCACTTTGTATATTAGAAAATTTAGCCATTGTTAAATGTAGAATATTATGATACTAATATTACATTTTCCTGAAATATTTATTCACATATTTATGTATCATTATACAGGGTGAGGCAATAACTATTTCTACCTTGAATAATACTTATAGTAAGTGAACTATCAAGGTCCTGTTTCTTAGAGGTTGTATGGTGGCAAAGATGATGCAATTGGATAAAGAGTAATTTAACCTTGAGTGAACACATTAAGGTGAAATTAAGGTCACTTTTGTTTTTTAAATAAAATGTGTACAGCTATTTACATTTTGATAGCAGTTACTAAGAATAATACAACAATCTATGGCATAAGGAAATTTAAAGACATTTAAAGCTCACTTTTAACAAAAATACAAACTTTGGAACATTGAAGCATGCTGTAATAATTTATGTTCAAAGATAAACCCTAAACTTCAATGACTTTGAATGCCCTCATTGTGATAGATCATTGTACAGTAGAGCGTCGTTTATCCGAATCAATTGATGACTAGGGTTGTTCGGATAACTTATTTTTCAGATAGCCAATTATGTACAAAAAAATATATTAACCTATCCCATGTTGAAATTTTTCTCCGTTTACGTTGAATTTTGTCAATGTTAAGCCTAATGAAAATTTTTATAATAATAATCGTGGCTATTGTATCATTAAAAATTATTTCTTTATTTTGTACAAACANTATAGGAGTTATTTTACTGTTGTGTACAGATACTGCCACAATTTTTTTGCCGTCTTATAGGAATCGTAATTATAGGAACCAGTCTTATAGGGGGATCTACTGTATAAACAAACACTAATTTGATAACATTAAATCTAAATACCAAAATGATTAATTTACTGTGTTTTTGTTATTTCTTACTCCTGTTTTTAGGTATTCGATATTCGGCCGAATAGTGATTAAATATTTGGTATTTGGCCGAATAGCGAAAAATAGGCCGAATACCGAATAGTAACCGAATATTCGTTACATCACTAGTTTTGATATAATTATCATTAATTTTCATAAAATTGATTTTTTTTTAATTTAAAAATTTTTTGCCATTTAAGTAAATTTGTATAAATGGAGACTTTTTATGATTATTAGGAGACTGTAAATAGAGTGATTACTGTATTTATTACAATAATAAATATTATAATATAAAACAGATAAAAATGTTATAATTTTTACTGTCTGTCTATCTATCAGTATTTCAAACGTCACGATCCATCAAATTCAGAAGAATACGAAATGATGGAGAATCTCTTTGATTCTCTTTGTTCATCTTTAATGTATGTTCCTAATAGAGAAAAATTTTTAAAAGGAGAAGGTTTGCAATTGATGAATCTGATGCTGAGGTAAATTATGAATTTTTAAAATTTTTTTTATATGAAATAATTTGTTAAAAATGTCCTTCTATTAATTGAAATGAATGACATTTAAATTTTTCTTATAAAAGTATTTTTTATGATCACTTTTTAATCATTAGAATCTTTTCAAAAATTATTAGTTTATTATTAATATTAGTACTATTAATTAATTAATACAGATATATGCCAGTGACTGTGGTTCCATAAGATTATAATGGAGATGAAAAATTCCTATCTGTACATTTTATATATTTATATACATAAATGCTATTGTATGACTTATAGCCTATGTGAGTAAAAGACTACATATAGGTTTGTCTAAATACCCTCTATGGTGTTTAATGATTATTCCTTTTGTGCATACCTGTCTTCACATAATCTTTAATATGAATATAGATAAACTCAAACTTTGATATATAAATACATAAAATATAATTAAACATTAATTAACCATAGATATAAGTAAATCTCTCTATAAATCCATGCAGTCTTATTCCTTAAAGTTTCTACTGTTAAGTAATACTGTATTTTCTACTGTTGTCTTTGTTTTAATTATTCTTTTGTCAATATTTATTGTTATCCTATTTAGATATGTCTTCTATTATATATATATATATATGGGGTGTCAAGAAAGTAAAGAACATTTGGCTATAAGAAAAGAAAAAGGATGTAATGATAGGAAAAAGTTTTATTAAGTAATCAGTACAAGACCTGTTATTTTTCTACATAGTCACCATTATGATTTAAGCACTTTAGTGTGACAAGTGCTTAAATTGTAATTTTTTGGATTTTTTTGTCATTGACTTCCACCACTAATTCTTTCAGCCAGTTAGTGATTTTTTTTTACCTCATCAATCCATTCCAAATTGTTTTGTACCCATAAACTCTTTCAACTTGGGAAAGAGGCCTTACAAATTTCGTTGTCAATTTTTTTGTTTCAGTTCTTTGGTCATAAGAGATGGTCGTCCAGAACAGTCTTCATCATGAAGTTTAGATTTCTCTTGATTAAACATTAAACACTATTTTCTCACACTTGCTTCATTCATAATGTGATCATCATACATTTCTATGGTTTGCTTATGAATTTCTATAGGACAAACTTTCTTTGTGTTTAGGAAATGAATAACACTTTGCATTTGGTAGGATTTTCAATTTTTGTAAAATTTTCTAAAATAAAATTTTCAGAAATATTTATTTAAATGAATCATATTAAATTTCAAAATTTAGTGCTTAGTTGTAACACATAATATGACATACAGGGTCTTCCAAAAAGAATGCTACCATTTTAAATTATTGTAATTATGATGATTATTATTTGAGAACATTATTACATTAAGACATTGGAAAACTATGCAAGTTTCACATTTGTCCATTACAATTTTTCACTTTGTGCAACAAATAGCACACATCCAATCAACATTTAATTTCTTCCTCCATTTGCTACAGCATATGTCATCACTCCCCCCACAGCATCCACAATTATATTGCTTTTGCATACTACTCATGTTACAGTGATTTCAACTTTTAGAACTGCAGAACATATCAATAGAATGCCTTCTCTATTGTGGAATCACTACTTTCATTTACAGCATTTCTTAGAGGTAGTAGATGAAAAGACATTTGAATGCAATTGCGAGATGAAACTTGGATAGTTACTCTGTTGATTGGTGTACATCGCATACTTCTCGTATAATAATTAACATAATCACAGCAATTTAAAATGGTAACATTCATTTTGAAAGAGCCTCTATTTTATAGCTAACTTATTATTTAAACTTCATTTATAATAAATTAGCAATTTGATCATAATGCAGAGCAAATAAACAATTATGTCAATTAATAAAATGTAATGATGCATTTGATGTAATGATATAATGATGCATTAAAAAGTGTAATCATTTAAAAGTCTTATACACTTTAAATTTAAACTAAAGAGAATTTTAATGCTTGCCATTACAATTTTACCAAGGAAATTTTGATATTATTTTAAAATGTTTAATATTATTTAAAGGGAGAAACGACAATCAAGAAATGGTGCTCTTAAAGTCTTAGATCATGCAATGTGCAATCCAGAAGGAAGTGATAATTGCAATAAATTTGTTGACATTCTTGGTTTAAGAACAATTTTTCCATTGTTTATGAAAACGCCAAAGAAAAATAGAAAAAAAGGATTAAATTTAGAAGAGCATGAAGGTATGTTATTAAAAAATAAACTAATTTAAAATTATACTGAAATTATGATAAAGTAAATTTGTATTTTGTAAAAAAGTATATTTACTGTATATTGACAGTCTGTATGAAGAGATTTTATACATAATTGCAATCATTGTGAAGTAAGCTGTAGAATTTTTAATGTAGAAAATAAATGTAGTGTTTAATTCCATTTTTATTAATTAATACAATTCTCCCAATTCTTAATTAATTGAGAAATATAAATATTTTATATACAGTTATCTAATCAATCTGTTATCATAATAGCATTCATATTCATACTCATTAGTTTGTGTTTCTGAAAAATTTATGAGAAATAGTAATTTTTTAAAATAAATTAATAAAAATGTAAAATGCACAACAAAATATTAATCAAGTAATAAATAATATTTTTAAATTAAAATATATTAAATTACAAATTTATTACAAACTTTTAAAATACAATTTAAATTAAAGTTACTAGGATAAATTAATTAAATTCTTTATTTTATATCTGTTATTACCATAGAAAAATCATATCAGAATAATTTTTTTTCTTTCACTTTAAGAGCATGTTTGTTCCATTATTGCTTCAATGTTAAAGAATTGCAAAGGAACTCAACGTCAAAGATTACTTAACAAGTTTACAGAAAATGATCATGAAAAGGTACTTTTGTTATTTTATTTTTTATAGTTTTTGCACTTTTATCATACAGGGTGTCTGAAAAGTTAGTGTGCAGTGAGAAATTTGTAATGATGTTAACTTTTTAAACACAAAATCAGCCAGAATTGGCTTAATTTGTTTGAGACAAAACTGACTGATGGAAAAATTGTTTAACTGGTTCTGCTATACAAATTGCCTTTGTAGCCTGAGGGTTTGTAGCCTATATAAAAACAATTTCATCTCCTGGTATATAGAAAGAAGAAATTTTTAGAGTTTAGAATCAAAGTTTTGCATATAATATTGCATAGACTATAAATTGCATGTTCTGCATTTCCACTTTGCAATAGATAGTGTTACTGCTTGCTCACAGATATTCAGGTTCTCGGTTTACAGTTTTTGAAAGACTTCTTTGCTGATCACATAATCTCATTTAAGATTCTTTGGCCTATTAGCTCTCCAGGTATCACTCCCCTGGATTTGGGAACTATTGGGAACATTTTCATCAGTTGCTGAAGGGAAAACTGCAATATCATATGTAAAAGCTTCAGTTTTATTAAAAGTTTAACCTTTTACACTGCAAAGTAACTTTTCAGACACCTTGTATTAATATAATGTAAAAACATAGCTAAAATTGAATTTAATCCAGTTATTCATACAGTTAAACATGTATCAAAATAGATGTTATATATCTGTGAATCAGTATTATAATAATTATTTCTCTTGTTTGCAGATTGATCGTTTAATGGAATTACATTTTAAATATTTGGAGAAAGTACATCATGTTGACAATCAAATTGAGAAAGAGAAAGCAGTTAGTATTTAGGAAATTAATTATACTTTTTTATCTAAAATTAACTGATATTAAATACATTTTTGAATTTGTATTTTTTAATATCAGGAATATCGTTATAATGACGAGGAAGTCAATTCTATGATGGAAGATGAATTCTACTTAAGAAGATTAGAAGGTGGTCTGTTTACTTTACAGTTAATTGATTACATTATGCTAGATACATGCAGCTCTGGACCCTCTTCGGTAAGTGGAAAATAGAAAGAAAATGCTGAAATATTTACATTATATTTTAAGCTTACAACATTTATGAAATTTAGATAAAACAGAGAGTTCTTCAAATTCTTAATTTGCGTGGTGGATCTATAAAAACAATTCGTAATGTCATGAGAGGTATGTAAGAATTTATATAAATTATCTAAAATATTTTTTGATGTATTTTTTTTATGAATTTAATTTTCAGATTTAAGAATTAACACATTAATAGTAACTTTTTATTTATATTCTAGAATATGCTGGCAATTTGGGTGATGCGAAAGATTCAGCTGCAAGAGAAGCAGAGCAGCAGCGCATTTTGCAATTAGTGGATCGTTTCTAATTGTTTAAAGACATTTTTTAATCAATCACCTTACACCATTTCATTCTTCACTCTGTCCATTTGTAATTTATTCATTTGGAATAATCATCAACATATTTTATTAATAAAATGCATTCTTATTCTTGATATTAAACTCATTATTTAGTAGGAAGATGGTGGGAAAATATGTAGCTTATATTATGTTTTTTTATAATAGTTATTTATTCTACAATTAACGTATATTGAAGAATTTTTTAAGAGAATTTTCAATGATGATTTTCAAATTTGGGTCACATTTATTATTACAGAATTTAAAGTAATTCTAACTAGCTTAGAATACAAAGCTTAAAAATAGGCTGTGTGATATTCTGAATATTAAAAGAGAGCAAAAAAAAGAGAATAAGTATATGTTGTTGAATAATTTTTATATATAAATTATAAATCTTGTTGTTAAACTCTATTCATTGAAATAAAGATTTGTGGTTTATATGTAAAAGTATTGATATTTACATGTATAGCCATTAATAGCTCACAGTATGCAGCAGGCTTAGTCAACTTGTGGTATATGATCAACTTTTTCTCATGAAAGTTGATCATTTCCCACCAAAGTACTGATGATTTACTGCCACATTTTTATTCTTTTATAAAAGTGTACTGTATTAACCTGTTTTTATGAAATTATGCATCAAAATATAATTGTTTATTAATGCATAATAATTGATGTTTTAGGTTATTTTGTTTTGGTAAAGACACTGAAGTTGGATTTAAGTTCTTGCATGCTAGATGCAACTTAAAGCATATTCAACTTAACTTAGAATTCAACTTAAGGCATAAACTAAACAACAGCATTTGTCATTCATCATAACAAAAAATTATTTTATTATCCATTTTATTCATTCCTCTCACACTTAATAAGTTTTGCTTCTCTATCAGCACACTCATTTTGCATATAACTGAAACTGTTTAGAGTGCAACAAAGCAATTTCTGAGATAATATAGAGACTAGACATAAAGTACACACTCCATTATCTTCACTGCATTCAATTTAGTATCTGCATGTTTTTTTCACTGATACACAAAGACTCANTTATAAAAGTTTACAATATTTTGTATTATATTTTATTTAAAAAACGAAAATTACCTTCTAAGATATAAGTTTGATCTAAGTTCAATTTTTAATTTTTAACTCACAGTCAGTTCGAAGCATTTTTGTTGTTGTATGCAGTTACTAGCAAACTTTAATAAATTTTTTTCTATTTGTGAAAATTTCTACGTAATTCAAATGTAATTTTTTTATTATATATCTTACACAGCATTATTAATATGATTTTGGATGATACAGAACTTTAAAATTACTTTAAAAAAATGAAAAATAATTATATAATTTAATTTCAAGATATTTTGTATACCTTAAAAATAATTAATTCTATCCCGGGATTTCCCTGGATCCCGGGAAACAGTTCACTTTTATCCCGGAATCCCGGGACAAGCAAAACACCGGGAAATGAGAAACCCTAGTTCGTACCCAGCTGAGGGTGCACCAGTGGCCAAGCGGTTCAGTTCCCTGAACACTGAGAGTTCGGTCGTGGGTTCGCGCCTCTCCAGGACGGGTTGGCCACGTGGAGTTTTCTAGGTTTTCTCCACGTCTGTAACGCCTGAATAGGGGCCAGTTACCGGAAGGGGAAGGCATCCCCTAGGCAGATCGCCCAAATGTTGCATTGACGTAACTTAATATATGAACAAACGTACCCAGCTGGGCGCAGGTTTTCTTCACTGCTTCTTTANGTGTGCAGTGAGAAATTTGTAATGATGTTAACTTTTTAAACACAAAATCAGCCAGAATTGGCTTAATTTGTTTGAGACAAAACTGACTGATGGAAAAATTGTTTAACTGGTTCTGCTATACAAATTGCCTTTGTAGCCTGAGGGTTTGTAGCCTATATAAAAACAATTTCATCTCCTGGTATATAGAAAGAAGAAATTTTTAGAGTTTAGAATCAAAGTTTTGCATATAATATTGCATAGACTATAAATTGCATGTTCTGCATTTCCACTTTGCAATAGATAGTGTTACTGCTTGCTCACAGATATTCAGGTTCTCGGTTTACAGTTTTTGAAAGACTTCTTTGCTGATCACATAATCTCATTTAAGATTCTTTGGCCTATTAGCTCTCCAGGTATCACTCCCCTGGATTTGGGAACTATTGGGAACATTTTCATCAGTTGCTGAAGGGAAAACTGCAATATCATATGTAAAAGCTTCAGTTTTATTAAAAGTTTAACCTTTTACACTGCAAAGTAACTTTTCAGACACCTTGTATTAATATAATGTAAAAACATAGCTAAAATTGAATTTAATCCAGTTATTCATACAGTTAAACATGTATCAAAATAGATGTTATATATCTGTGAATCAGTATTATAATAATTATTTCTCTTGTTTGCAGATTGATCGTTTAATGGAATTACATTTTAAATATTTGGAGAAAGTACATCATGTTGACAATCAAATTGAGAAAGAGAAAGCAGTTAGTATTTAGGAAATTAATTATACTTTTTTATCTAAAATTAACTGATATTAAATACATTTTTGAATTTGTATTTTTTAATATCAGGAATATCGTTATAATGACGAGGAAGTCAATTCTATGATGGAAGATGAATTCTACTTAAGAAGATTAGAAGGTGGTCTGTTTACTTTACAGTTAATTGATTACATTATGCTAGATACATGCAGCTCTGGACCCTCTTCGGTAAGTGGAAAATAGAAAGAAAATGCTGAAATATTTACATTATATTTTAAGCTTACAACATTTATGAAATTTAGATAAAACAGAGAGTTCTTCAAATTCTTAATTTGCGTGGTGGATCTATAAAAACAATTCGTAATGTCATGAGAGGTATGTAAGAATTTATATAAATTATCTAAAATATTTTTTTGATGTATTTTTTTTATGAATTTAATTTTCAGATTTAAGAATTAAGACATTAATAGTAACTTTTTATTTATATTCTAGAATATGCTGGCAATTTGGGTGATGCGAAAGATTCAGCTGCAAGAGAAGCAGAGCAGCAGCGCATTTTGCAATTAGTGGATCGTTTCTAATTGTTTAAAGACATTTTTTAATCAATCACCTTACACCATTTCATTCTTCACTCTGTCCATTTGTAATTTATTCATTTGGAATAATCATCAACATATTTTATTAATAAAATGCATTCTTATTCTTGATATTAAACTCATTATTTAGTAGGAAGATGGTGGAAAAATATGTAGCTTATATTATGTTTTTTTATAATAGTTATTTATTCTACAATTAACGTATATTGAAGAATTTTTTAAGAGAATTTTCAATGATGATTTTCAAATTTGGGTCACATTTATTATTACAGAATTTAAAGTAATTCTAACTAGCTTAGAATACAAAGCTTAAAAATAGGCTGTGTGATATTCTGAATATTAAAAGAGAGCAAAAAAAAGAGAATAAGTATATGTTGTTGAATAATTTTTATATATAAATTATAAATCTTGTTGTTAAACTCTATTCATTGAAATAAAGATTTGTGGTTTATATGTAAAAGTATTGATATTTACATGTATAGCCATTAATAGCTCACAGTATGCAGCAGGCTTAGTCAACTTGTGGTATATGATCAACTTTTTCTCATGAAAGTTGATCATTTCCCACCAAAGTACTGATGATTTACTGCCACATTTTTATTCTTTTATAAAAGTGTACTGTATTAACCTGTTTTTATGAAATTATGCATCAAAATATAATTGTTTATTAATGCATAATAATTGATGTTTTAGGTTATTTTGTTTTGGTAAAGACACTGAAGTTGGATTTAAGTTCTTGCATGCTAGATGCAACTTAAAGCATATTCAACTTAACTTAGAATTCAACTTAAGGCATAAACTAAACAACAGCATTTGTCATTCATCATAACAAAAAATTATTTTATTATCCATTTTATTCATTCCTCTCACACTTAATAAGTTTTGCTTCTCTATCAGCACACTCATTTTGCATATAACTGAAACTGTTTAGAGTGCAACAAAGCAATTTCTGAGATAATATAGAGACTAGACATAAAGTACACACTCCATTATCTTCACTGCATTCAATTTAGTATCTGCATGTTTTTTTCACTGATACACAAAGACTCATTATCTCATATGGTTCAACACTAATAGTTGAGATTTTATAGTGGAATTATGGAATAATTACAAATTTTCTTTTATTTTAATAGGCCACAATATTCACATTCGACAAAAAAGTTGATGATGCGATCGTTTTGTTGGTCATCTCTGGTATAAAATATTGATTTAGAAAAACTTGACACTGAGAATATACGAATTATAACTATAAACAGAATCAGAATTAACTAGAAAAGCATTCAATATCAAATATTGTAAGAATTAAATTCTCAGATACTTAAAATATAATTTTTTTTCTCGATCAATGATATTGATTGGAAGTAATATTGTTCTTACGATTATACGTAGGCTGTTTTTTTTTCAAGCTCCAATGGTTCATAAAAAAAAGACAAGTGTAAATAACAAAATTAATTTATTACCAAAGTTAGGTACAAACATGGTTACTTTTCGACATAATCATCATGAAGATTGAGCCATTTATCATATCTGTGGACGAGCTTTTCCATCCCCTTTTCATAGAATGTTGCCGCCAATAACTTGAGATGAGATTTTTTTGAACGTTTTTTTGAAGATCGTCATTAGTCTCGAACCTCTGCCTTCCTAGCCACTTTTCCTGTTCTGGAAAGAGGTAGAAGTCGCTCGGCGCTAAATCGGGGTTATATGCTGCGTATTTAAAGGTGGTGAAGACTTCCACCTTTTTCCTGAACTGAAAAAATGGCTAGGAGGGCAGAGGTTTGAGACTAATGAACTAATGACGATCTTCAAAACAACGTTGTTAAGGCCATCTCAATTCACTGGTGGCAACATTCTATGACAAGGGGATGGAAAAGCTCGTGTACAGTTATGACAAATTCCCCAATCTTCACGATGATTGTCTAAAAGTAACTATGTTTATACCTAACTTTTGGTAATAAATTCATTTTGTTATTTACACTTGTCTTTGTTTTATGGGCCATCAGAGCTTGAAAAAAAAAAAACAGTCATTTAATTATAAATTAAAGATGTTTACAGATTTTATTTTTATTATTAAAACTCTTTTGAACTAATCAATTGAAAGAAAACAAGACAAACCAAATATTTTAAATGTCATATGTGAAATTAGCTGTGGGTGGAAAGGAACATATCAAAAATAAACATAATTAATGTTTCATGAACTTAATTTTCTTGATCAGTGGAAAATAAATTAGTTATTTCTTTAAAATGAATCGAGTAATTTTAATTCAATAAACATTTTTATATATCAGTTTGTTCCATGAAAGCTATATTTATTAATTTTTTTAATATAAATAAAAGACTTTGTTACTTGATTCTGTTACAAATTTAGAAAATGAATTTACTTAAAAAATACTTTACATTCCAATACGAGTGTAACTTAATGAGGAGCAAGAATTCATACATTTAATGATAATTAATTGACATTAAGACGACAAATCAATCCTTATTACAATATAATTCATACTTAGATTAACATTTTGACCGTCAACTTGATAGTTTTTAGTTAACTGACTTGAGTTACACTTCAGATTCGAATCATAATCCTCAAGGAAACAGTACTGAACTGTAAGGGCCAAATTTAAAATTTATATTCCTCGTATAAAATCTGTTGCTAAATTTTCCTTATTGTTTTCATAAGATAACTTTTATCACTGCTAAGGCTGGGAATATACACCATTTTGAAGTGATTATTATATCGTTGCGTGACAATTATAAGGCAACCGTCACGTACGGAAAAGCGAAGTCAGTATTTACAATACTGTATTTGTTTAATGTGTAAAGAAAAAAAAACTTCAATTTTTAACGACAGCTTACCTTTTATAATATATTGACGTCAGTGTCTGTTAATTAAAATTGCATGCAGTAACAAAATGGATGGTCGTCGTCCTTATTCTATTTTTCATTAGGTATTACGAAGCTTTGTATAAACAATAACTTCGTTTATCAATTATTCATGAGGGACACTGAATAATAAATTGAATAATCATCAAATTAACACTTATATGTACTGGTATACCACTGTTGTTCGTTATACGTGATATTTCTGTTTAATTCCGCTTCATTAAGGAAAGTATTTTGATTATTTTATACATTTCTAATTATATAATGAAATTTTTCGTTTATTTAATGATAAATATAATTAAATTTGATTTTTGAAATTGGCATATAGCTAGGAATAGGACTTAGATCTAGGAAAACTAGGCAACTGTCTAGACTTTGACTCGTTTCCCTAGAAAATTGCCTAGATCAGGTCTCGGTTCTCTAGACAGAGGTATGAGCTATTTCATAGAATCCGAGCCCTTCAAAAGAAAATAGACTCGATGATCAGAAATTTCAATAATAATCACATATTTAGAGTGATATTATTTAAACATAGTTTAAATCTGATCGGAACTTAATGATTTTTCTCTTGTAGTTTGAGGAGACACTCTTCATCCCTCATGGCTGATTACCTAACTCATTCTGGATCAAAGTAGCACTCAATTGCACTGAGAATCAAAGCAAAAATATTTATCAAATTAATATTATCATCATTTATTTAGGAGTCAGATAATGACTTCTAAAGAGCTGACTCCTGAAAGAGCGTGGCTACGGACTGAATTGGCAACGGATCCCAAATGCCTTGCCCTGCGCATCTGCCTGCCGATCTGTGTCTTAGAAGATTCACTTGAGTTTTCCGTCAATTCCTTTTGGTTTCAAAGTATTGTACTTTTGTCTACGGTCCAAGACCTAAGAAATTTAATAAATTAGGAACTTCTGAAGAAGTTGGTTTGGTTGAATAAGGCAAAGCAATACGTGGGTGATCTGCAGATGAGGTGCCACGCACGACAGCTTTCTATGAGAAATTGGCCCCTATTTAAGGGTTAGATACGCGAAGAAAATCCGGAAAACTTCACGTAGCCAACCCGTTTGTGAGGCACGAACTTACGACCAATTCTACCAGTGTTTAGAGATTTTATTCACATGGCCATTGGTGGGCACCTCTGAAGAGGAAGTTCAAAAATGATTAAAATGTAGTTATAGACTCAAATTGATGGAATAATTTTGCAAATAAACGATTTGAAGCATATATTTTATTATATTTTTGGAATTATACAGTATTTTAAAAGGTCTAGTGTAAAATGAATTATATAAGATGTTAGGATTGACTTTCTGAATATACAAAAGAGGATTTTCAATGGCAGACGATGGAAAAAATAGTAAGTCGTCATAAAAATATTTGATGATAAATTTCTTTCGTAATCTGATTAAGATCACTCAAGTGGGCAATTCAGTATTACGTGAGTTGCCTAGGGGCCAAAGAAGGTTGGTAAATATTAGATTAATGACTCGAGTGTATCTGATGACCGACAAATTTAATTATCTTTCGAGATGAGTACGCATTTGTTTAATCGAATTAAAACTATTCTTTGTATATTTTGTCGAATCGTTCGATAAGATAACACTGAAAATTCTTCAATAACTCGATAATTTCATCTTTGCAACGCATTGTAAGTGGAATTTAAAAGAAATGAATAGTCAAAAAGTGAAAAAATGAAAATATTTAAATTGGAATTTAATTTTCACTCTGAAAACTGTAATGCAAATTAGAAAATTTTATGAACAATGACACCTTTAATGAAACTTAGGTTTACACGGAGAAAAATCTCTGTGAGCACTAAAAAAAGAGTCCTTTATCCATGGGGAAAACTATAAAATTTTAAATTTTGGGATGCGCCAAAGGGGGAAAAGAATGAAAATAGCTCTATTATTCCTTCTCTCTTCTGGGTGCCCTGTTAATCAGTCCATCGTGGGTTCGGCCAGGCCCAAAGTGGAAACAACTGGATCTTCCATATCCAGTTCAAAACGCTCCCAAAAAATTCCTGGGATTTTTCGACTGTTTGGACTCGATTTCGGATCCCCGAGATCGCCATGATGACTTTAACCGCTTGGGTCATCCCTGTATTATAAATTATGTACTTATACTGTGGTAAATTTATAAAATATTTATGTTACGTAGGCATATTTAGTTGAATATGGTTAATTAATTAATGCAATTAGCTTACATTTGATTAATGTTAATTTACTAGGAGGCTGTAACGCCGATCGCTGGGTATTAACAGCAATGAATGGGCATTAAGATGAATGAGAAATATAGAAAAGAGAGGGTGAAATTAATTGATTTCGTTGTACAAATTGTTCGGGTGGAGGTACATTTTCTTTCCTACAGATTAGCAAAGATTTTAGATGATTAATTTCTATTAAAATGAAGATTAATCATTCTTTATCACGCAGTTTTATATATGGTTTACGACTCGCAATCAGACAGATATATGAGAAATTTAAGATTTATCTTTAAATTCTTTCCCTGAATAAAAATAAATATATTATTTTTTAATTACTGAGGGTGGTCCAAAAGCCGGATAAATGAGATATATGTTTGATACTATTTTAATAACCGTTAAAACTGATAAAACGAAATAATATAAATAAAATATTATTTCCAAACCATTAAAAATAAGAATGTATCTCAGTTAACTGATTTTTGGACCACGCTATATATATATAAAATTTTAAAATTTAAATTAAATAATTATTTAAAAATAATAATAATTTTAAGCCTAAAATATTATTTTTTATATATTTTTCATTATTTTGATTTTAAGAAAAAAATTAATTACAATATTATTTTTTTCAATTTATGTTTTCTATTATCTTCATAAAGTAATGGCATATGTCTTATTATCTAATGATTTAAATAATTCTTGTTTAGATATGAGATTTAAATGTCAAAGTGCATTAAATATTCAGTTCTACAATTTTATCATTTCTTTAAATTTATATATAAAAAAATTTGGCAAAGTCTTTGATTACAGTTAATTAATGAAGATAAAAATGAAATTTAAAATTTATTAAAAATCGTGGACCGAAATCTTACTGATGTAATATATATATTAATTTCCATAAATTACCTTCTATCAAGTAGAAGGAGAGAAGAGAAAGAAAAGAGAAGAGAGGTAGACAGAAGAGAACATGAGAAGATGAGGAAAAGAGAAGTAGAAAAGGTGAAGAAAAAAGAAGAAAAGAGAATGTGAGATGAGGAAGAAGAGAAGAGAATTAAGAAAAGAGAAGTAGAGAAGAGGAAGAAAAGAGAAGAATCGAAAATGTGAGATGAGAAAGAGGAAAGAATGAAGAGAAGACAAGACAAACGAGGAGAAGAGAAGTAGAGACAAAGAAGTAAAGTGTCTTTTTCGTTTAAAATTATTTGCAATAGGAAATAACGAAGCTTGCTTGTCGCTATCGTTGCATAAAGTTTTATAATTTTTACAAAATTAAGACTTTATATAGTAAAAATAATTAAAGATAAAAAAAATAGATTTTTTTATAAAATTTTAGAACAATTTTGCATTTGTTAAATAGGAAAAAATAGATTTTTTTTCTTCAAATTTTAGAACTCTGCATTATCTATTATTCTTTTTACATTTAATTGCAGTACAATAATAGTTAATTTAATTAAAATTAACTTTATTAAAATTACAATTTAATACAATAAAATAAACGATGCCGAATAATTGATCACGTGATTATTTTTATTAATTTAATTTAATTTTAAATACAATTCATAAAATAAAGAGATGACTTTATTTGCATGCAATTCAGCAATTTATATCAGCGTGCAGATTTATAATTTATGTAACGGAGGAGAAGGGTCCTATTTTTTCATAAAGAACTTTACAGTTAAAGCGATGCGCAGGAAAATGAAGTCTTTGCGGCGGTTAACCGACTTTTGGGCCATCCTATTGTTTATAATTACCATTTAGTTCGCTGGAAATCAAGAAATGGCAAATAAATTTCGTCTATGTTTGTGTATGGATATAAAATATATTTCGTTAGAAAAATATTGTTTTTATCGAACCGGTAAGGATTTAAACATCGATTTTTCTATTTACTTGTCGGAGCGGAAGCAGAAAAGAATGATAAAACGGTTGGGTCGGAAGAAGTGGCAGCGTGTAAAAACAGAAATGACGACAATAACAGGCCTTCCACTATTCTTTCACCTCAATGATCATAATCAAAGAGCAATGGAGAGTTTGCGGCTGAGATATAAATGCTTACCATGGCGCACACATCAGCAATATTTCCAGCAATAACTGTAAAGCCAAATTTTTATTATTATCAAATCGACTTTAAATTGTTTAAACATATTTTTTGCTTGTAGAAAAATATTTAGGCCTAAATAGGCGGGAAAAATTTAACACGTACAGTTAACTACAAGAGGTTATTATCAATAGAATTAAGAACAGTGGCACGTCGGTGGACAAGCGGATGAAATCGATGAACACAAGTTTAAGGTTCGTACTAGTGTTTCTCAAACGGGATTCCGGGATCCCGGTTGTTTTTTTAACCCGGGAAATATCCCGGGAAATCCCGCAAATTTCTTAAAAATTCACTTTTCTTCTTATTTTGTGTTAAGGTTGAGGAAATTTGCAAATAGAAAGCATAATTATCTCATTCACTGTCAGAATACATTTGTATTTATTAATTTTAAACCTATCTATTAGTTTTTTTAAAGTTTTGCTCGTTATGGCATGTCACAAATGGTCAATAATCAATATATAGCTTATTTGTGGCAGGACTATGAAAATTCTTTACTTGTAAGAACCTGTAATATATGGAATAATTGTGCTTACGCTGTCTTAATTTTTAACCATGCCCAGTAGCTTCAATAAATGCCTGACGCCAGATTGTGCAAATTGGGCAAGGATACAAACGAGTACAAAGTCTGCAAGTATGAAGTTTTTCTTCATAAACCTGATTATTAAAGCCAAATGAATTGCCGAATTATCGAGCTCTAAGCTTGATGCCGCTATTAAAGCAGCCAAGGTAGACAAATCAAGAATACTAGAGAGCGAAAGAAGTACTACAATCTCGAAAACGAACTCGAAATCTTCCAGGCTACAGGTGAAAAAACACATAATATCTGTCTTCTCTTAAATGCATTAAACACTATTCCAATCACATCAATTGAATCGGAAAGGGCATTCTCGGTGGCAAGACTTTTCATTACTAAAATAAGAATTAGAGTGAGTTATCGGAGTATTGACCATCTTTGCTTTTTAAAATCTTATAAAAGTTTGCAATATTTTGTATTATATTTTATTTAAAAAACGAAAATTACCTTCTAAGATATAAGTTTGATCTAAGTTCAATTTTTAATTTTTAACTCACAGTCAGTTCGAAGCATTTTTGTTGTTGTATGCAGTTACTAGCAAACTTTAATAAATTTTTTTCTATTTGTGAAAATTTCTACGTAATTCAAATGTAATTTTTTTATTATATATCTTACACAGCATTATTAATATGATTTTGGATGATACAGAACTTTAAAATTACTTTAAAAAAATGAAAAATAATTATATAATTTAATTTCAAGATATTTTGTATACCTTAAAAATAATTAATTCTATCCCGGGATTTCCCTGGATCCCGGGAAACAGTTCACTTTTATCCCGGAATCCCGGGACAAGCAAAACACCGGGAAATGAGAAACCCTAGTTCGTACCCAGCTGAGGGTGCACCAGTGGCCAAGCGGTTCAGTTCCCTGAACACTGAGAGTTCGGTCGTGGGTTCGCGCCTCTCCAGGACGGGTTGGCCACGTGGAGTTTTCTAGGTTTTCTCCACGTCTGTAACGCCTGAATAGGGGCCAGTTACCGGAAGGGGAAGGCATCCCCTAGGCAGATCGCCCAAATGTTGCATTGACGTAACTTAATATATGAACAAACGTACCCAGCTGGGCGCAGGTTTTCTTCACTGCTTCTTTAGCTGGAAACTGCATGACAAACATGACTTGACGTGCAGTTTTACAGGCTTTCTTCGTGTGTCTAATACTTATATAGGGGTTAGTTTTCAGTAGAAAGTCCTCCTCATCCGGTATTCAGTTTTTTGGGTTTACTTTACGTGTATAATTCCTAACTAACGGGTCAGTTTCCAGTAGAAATTCTTCTAGTAAGTATTCTCTCCTTTGTATGCAGTTTCCGTTTCATGTCTAATACCTAAATAGGGACCAGTTTCGCATAGAAAATCCTTCCGGGAGGCATTTGTGTTTGAGTCCAAGTGTTGAGATTGCCTTATTTCATCAATCCAATTCGACGCAATTTGTTTTTAGGATGTATGCAACTCATTCAACAATAAAGTGGTTCCGTATAAGAAGGAAGAAAAAGTAGCTTCTAGCATCAAAAAACTTTATATTTTGTCAATTTTCTCATTTAATGTTTACTCTTCAATGTCGCCATTTATATCCTTTCCTTATCAATTCCGAAAATTTCCATTTACTAGGTAAAAATTTCATAAGAAATTCAACACTTAACCGAATTTTTAGTATAGAGTTTAAATTCTCACTGCAACATAAATGAATTAAGATTGATATAGGCCTACAAAGTCAAAGACAATATAAGGTCAAATATCCAAATTTTATTTAATGTAATACAAATCAAAATGTAAAAATCAGGTATTGGTTTTCTTACGATTCTTAAAGGTCAATCTCTGAGGCTAGGTTCTAATATTGTCGAATTAAAAAGATTCAACCAGTACTAAATTTTATTTCAGTATTATAAGTTGTAAAAATTTGTAATATTTAAACTGTGTTTAAGTTTAGCATAGAAATTAAAATTTATAAATAATTTATTTCCTTGGACATTAGTGAGCACTTATTGTCTCAGGAGGATAGGAATGGTTTTCATCAGCACTATTTGCGATAAAATTTTATATATATTAATTAATTTATATTAATTTTGGGCAATTTTAGTGTATCTCTACCAACTTTATATATAAGATATAGCATGACTGAATTTATTGCCTTCTAGTATATATAATCTGTGTTTGAAAGGTTTCTTTCGTTTCGTGTTGACACGTCTCACTTAAAAGTACTTTTTTCCTCGTCATTAATCTATTTTTATGTTCTATACTTAAAGAGATTTTATTGATTTTATATTTTTACCTGGTGTTTAGTTTATATTGATGTGTTATATTGACTCTTACTATTTCGTGATTATGTTTTTACATTCGTATCTTCGAATCACGGTTATATTGCCGTTTGGAGCTCTGTTTTGAATTATTCCATTTATTTTTGTGTATGGTTTTATAATAATCTAGTAAAATAAAAGATGAAATATCCATTTCTGAATATATTAAGTGGAGTAAGTTAAAGGCATTTGTGGGCACTGAGAGGGCTAATCGTGGACTAATCCAAGCCATAATGAGTCGAGCGAGACCCTACATATTCCGTACAGACGACCCCCGAAAAAATGATGTGGGTTTTGTCTTCCCGAATTCGATCGGGGATCTCCCAGAGTGGTAGGCTGACATCTCACGCTTCAGCCATGGGCTAATTACGCCCAACGTGGGGCCGAACCCACGATGCTGAGATTAACAGTATCTATTGTGTATCTGATACATAAACCCGGGTTTTATTTACGTGCCTAATACCTAAATTGAAACGGGTTTCAATTTAGATATTAGACACGTGAATAAAACCCGGAAAGTTCCACGTGGTCAAGTGCCCTTAATAGTTACGCTACCGAGAAGAAATGAATCCTTCTATATCCCCCTCTCTTTTAACTCTTTTAACTTAATGTTTAACTAGTCTTAAATGTAATTTTCTTCCCTTAAGAAAGCCTTTCAAATTTTGATAAATACAGTATTTAAAATGTAAGACTAAAGGCTAACAATTGTTCTCAATTATAACAAAATTCAATTCCTTGCCTTAAAATCTTGGGCGTGTAACTCAAGATGTTTAGGAATAATATATAGAATTACACCGATTGCTTTACCAAATTTCTTTAGAAAAATTAATTATTTATAATATCAATATATTATTACTTTATAGTATAAAATTTATAAATAAAACAAAAAATTGTAGACTATAATACAGGGCTGACCTCCGTCAGACCTCTGAACAACGACCACTGACGGGAACATAAAAAAATGGATTTTGTTT
The DNA here is from genome assembly GCF_000671375.1 of Centruroides sculpturatus. Lineage (NCBI taxonomy): Eukaryota > Metazoa > Arthropoda > Arachnida > Scorpiones > Buthidae > Centruroides > Centruroides sculpturatus. The sequence continues at coordinate 150,818 of NW_019384758.1, read as the reverse complement.
GGAGGTTATTTCGTATGCATTTAAAAGAGAAATCGTCCCTAAACTGGCCGCCGTTTGGAATTTACCTTTTATGTTCTTCGGAAAACCTTCCCGAAAAAATGGCCATTGTTTTAGGGTTATTTTGTGTACATTACAAAGACAATCCTTCACGAAAAATTGCCGTTATTTGGAGGCTAATTTGTATTCCAAAAAGAAACCTTTCTTAAAAACTGGTCACCGTTTAAACAGTTGCTGTATAACCGTTAATGCAAGTTCGACCGTAAAATATACATCGTTTTTCTCGCTGAAATAGTAAAAATTGCTCGATTCCATCATCAAATTTGAAAGATTTTTAAGGAAAACTGAGAAAACAAATAAAAGAAACTTATAACAAAAGCAAAAACATATCAGATGTATGTTAAACATGCGGAAACATATTTTCCTCCCAAAATCTTTTTTTAAACTTCATCTTGGAGTTGACAGCATTATTATTCGTTCGCTTGGAATTCTGCCAGAACTGATCATCTCTAGCATCTGCTTCTTTGAAGTGGCAGCCAATTTATTTGAATAACTCCCGAAATGTCGCACTAAACGGTCATTTGTATGCCACAAACTAAGTAGAAAATTATACCTTTAATGTTTATCTTAATCTAACCACTAGAAATGAATGTTTCGTGCCGAATATCCCGTAACTCTCATCGATCTTCAACTCTTAATTTAATGGCGTGAATTCAAAATAAAATCTTATTTTATTTTAAATTAAATTATTTATTAAATGTAAACTTATTTCGTGTGTTTTATTTTTATTTTTAAACGAATTAAAGTAGCCAAAATGCTTAATTCTTCTGAAGGCTGCAATTTGAAAAAATTGTAAGCCAACAAGAACAGTGTTTAGATAGATTAAAGTCGAGACCGGATATTGACCGTTTAGGGAAAGGATGCCCCGACTAACTATATACGAACTTCCGATCTAAACCGGAAGTTACGTGATTTCAATTGAAAAATTTCCCCCGGAATGGAATTACGTAGATGACCGGCACGACTCTAATCTTAAAGGAAAAGTATGATTTACAGGGGCAAACCATTACTAATTTGAGATCGAGAGCATATATTTTAAAATTAAAAATTACAGCCGGCATTGTGATTATGCCACAATAGTTTTTGCTCGTTTAAATTTAGGTTTCCTGAAGAAATAAATGAGAAATTTTAGTGAAATTATTAAGTTTATTTAATTTAGAGCTAAGAATTAAACTTGGGGATAGGTTTTTATAGAAGAAAATTATGAAAATAGCAGTGAAAATCGAAGAAAAGTTGCATTGATGATGCGCTTAATGATTAATTAACGAGATTTCCATTATCAAAAGTGACATTAATGAGGTTGTCTTCCTGACAAACACCGTTCATTTGTTATTAAATATTGAAATTTTACTTTCTACGTCATTTGTTGCTATTATTATGACAGATTAAATGTGTTTTAATTTACTACACCCAATGAAAATATTATTTATAATGTATTTTTGAGGCCCTCTTAGTGTCAATAGGCGGAAAGAGTTAAAAAAAAATTTTTTATGGATTTCTCAGTATTGATAAAGAAATTTTAAATAATGAATAAAATAAGTTTTTGTTATCTAAAAAAGCAAAATAAATAAATTTAAAAGAAAACAATTTAAACATTTTTAAGTATAACTATTTTTTTATAAATCTTCAGCATCATTCGGGATGACCGACTAGAAAAATATCATAGAAATTCTTTAAAATTCTAGAGTTATTACATTTTTTTAAATGGTAAAACGACTTANATCTTTAAATTCTTTCCCTGAATAAAAATAAATATATTATTTTTTAATTACTGAGGGTGGTCCAAAAGCCGGATAAATGAGATATATGTTTGATACTATTTTAATAACCGTTAAAACTGATAAAACGAAATAATATAAATAAAATATTATTTCCAAACCATTAAAAATAAGAATGTATCTCAGTTAACTGATTTTTGGACCACGCTATATATATATAAAATTTTAAAATTTAAATTAAATAATTATTTAAAAATAATAATAATTTTAAGCCTAAAATATTATTTTTTATATATTTTTCATTATTTTGATTTTAAGAAAAAAATTAATTACAATATTATTTTTTTCAATTTATGTTTTCTATTATCTTCATAAAGTAATGGCATATGTCTTATTATCTAATGATTTAAATAATTCTTGTTTAGATATGAGATTTAAATGTCAAAGTGCATTAAATATTCAGTTCTACAATTTTATCATTTCTTTAAATTTATATATAAAAAAATTTGGCAAAGTCTTTGATTACAGTTAATTAATGAAGATAAAAATGAAATTTAAAATTTATTAAAAATCGTGGACCGAAATCTTACTGATGTAATATATATATTAATTTCCATAAATTACCTTCTATCAAGTAGAAGGAGAGAAGAGAAAGAAAAGAGAAGAGAGGTAGACAGAAGAGAACATGAGAAGATGAGGAAAAGAGAAGTAGAAAAGGTGAAGAAAAAAGAAGAAAAGAGAATGTGAGATGAGGAAGAAGAGAAGAGAATTAAGAAAAGAGAAGTAGAGAAGAGGAAGAAAAGAGAAGAATCGAAAATGTGAGATGAGAAAGAGGAAAGAATGAAGAGAAGACAAGACAAACGAGGAGAAGAGAAGTAGAGACAAAGAAGTAAAGTGTCTTTTTCGTTTAAAATTATTTGCAATAGGAAATAACGAAGCTTGCTTGTCGCTATCGTTGCATAAAGTTTTATAATTTTTACAAAATTAAGACTTTATATAGTAAAAATAATTAAAGATAAAAAAAATAGATTTTTTTATAAAATTTTAGAACAATTTTGCATTTGTTAAATAGGAAAAAATAGATTTTTTTTCTTCAAATTTTAGAACTCTGCATTATCTATTATTCTTTTTACATTTAATTGCAGTACAATAATAGTTAATTTAATTAAAATTAACTTTATTAAAATTACAATTTAATACAATAAAATAAACGATGCCGAATAATTGATCACGTGATTATTTTTATTAATTTAATTTAATTTTAAATACAATTCATAAAATAAAGAGATGACTTTATTTGCATGCAATTCAGCAATTTATATCAGCGTGCAGATTTATAATTTATGTAACGGAGGAGAAGGGTCCTATTTTTTCATAAAGAACTTTACAGTTAAAGCGATGCGCAGGAAAATGAAGTCTTTGCGGCGGTTAACCGACTTTTGGGCCATCCTATTGTTTATAATTACCATTTAGTTCGCTGGAAATCAAGAAATGGCAAATAAATTTCGTCTATGTTTGTGTATGGATATAAAATATATTTCGTTAGAAAAATATTGTTTTTATCGAACCGGTAAGGATTTAAACATCGATTTTTCTATTTACTTGTCGGAGCGGAAGCAGAAAAGAATGATAAAACGGTTGGGTCGGAAGAAGTGGCAGCGTGTAAAAACAGAAATGACGACAATAACAGGCCTTCCACTATTCTTTCACCTCAATGATCATAATCAAAGAGCAATGGAGAGTTTGCGGCTGAGATATAAATGCTTACCATGGCGCACACATCAGCAATATTTCCAGCAATAACTGTAAAGCCAAATTTTTATTATTATCAAATCGACTTTAAATTGTTTAAACATATTTTTTGCTTGTAGAAAAATATTTAGGCCTAAATAGGCGGGAAAAATTTAACACGTACAGTTAACTACAAGAGGTTATTATCAATAGAATTAAGAACAGTGGCACGTCGGTGGACAAGCGGATGAAATCGATGAACACAAGTTTAAGGTTCGTACTAGTGTTTCTCAAACGGGATTCCGGGATCCCGGTTGTTTTTTTAACCCGGGAAATATCCCGGGAAATCCCGCAAATTTCTTAAAAATTCACTTTTCTTCTTATTTTGTGTTAAGGTTGAGGAAATTTGCAAATAGAAAGCATAATTATCTCATTCACTGTCAGAATACATTTGTATTTATTAATTTTAAACCTATCTATTAGTTTTTTTAAAGTTTTGCTCGTTATGGCATGTCACAAATGGTCAATAATCAATATATAGCTTATTTGTGGCAGGACTATGAAAATTCTTTACTTGTAAGAACCTGTAATATATGGAATAATTGTGCTTACGCTGTCTTGAGTTTTAACCATGCCCAGTAGCTTCAATAAATGCCTGACGCCAGGTTGTGCAAATTGGGCAAGGATACAAACAAGTATAAAGTCTGCAAGTATGAAGTTTTTCTTCATAAACCTGATTATTAAACCCAAACGAATTGCCGAATTATTGAGCTATAAGCTCGATGCCGCTATTAAAGCAGCCGAGGTAGACAAATCAAAAATACTAGAGAGCAAAAGAAGTACTACAATCTCGAAAAGGAACTCGAAATCTTCCAGGCTACAGGTGAAAAACACATAAAATCTGTCTTCTTTTAAATACATTAAACACAATTCCAATCACACCAATTGAATCGGAAAGGGCATTCTCGGTAGCAAGACTTTTCATTACTAAAATAAGAATTAGAGTGAGT